>NW_028258324.1:46072500-46167500 GCF_053883595.1 Heterocephalus glaber
TACCTCTCAACACAGAGCCAACAGAGCGCTTCTGGGTTTATCTTTCTAGAATACCTATTTTATTGTTCAACACATTCCAATAATTCTTCGGCTCGGAAATAATTTTTGCTCTCATTTTGAAACCATTCGTCTTTTCTATTTGATTCAGAATAAACTTATCCCTGTCTTTAAACTCAGTTAGCATTTCTTGGTGCCTGGCTATACTCTCTGTGTTCCTCTGTCCAGCCAACTTCCAGGCAAATTCCCAGGTCAAGTCTTATCTCTTTCTATCACCATCTCCTTTAACACAAGAATCACCTTTACTCTAACTCTTGCATAATTTCACCCCCTTATCTTGGCAATCAAATACTGTACATTGCTGCATAGAATTTAATCTGTGGTTATTTTATTCCCAAGTAGGAAACAGGCCCTTGAAAAGAAGTGTTAGAATTCTCATTTCTCAGGAATTTTCCAAGAGTTGTGTATCTAGATGTTTAACAAATGCTGGTTAAATAGATAATTAACTTAACACATAATTTTTTGCGGGGGGGGGGCGTGTACTGGAGATCCAACTCGGGTCCTTGCGCTTGCACAGCAGGAGGCAAAACCTCTGAGCTAAATCCCCAGCCCTTAACACATAATTTTATTGAGCTATTACAACAGATCAACATTTTTCTACTTAGGAAACTTTTGATCCTGGAATGTACCTTTAAAGCATAGAAATGGAACACATCATATTACAAATTTTCTCCAAACACATCAAAATGAATATTTTAATATCATGAAGATCTTCAAAGAAATGTATTCCAGAATCCAAACACATTTGATAAAGTCCTTCTAATTCCCCTATCAAGGAGATTTTGGGGCCGGGGATTTAGCTCAGTGGTTCCGCCACCGCCTGCCTCCCAAGCACAAGGCCCTGAGTTCAATTCCTAGGACCAAAAAAAAAAAGGGGGGAGATTTTCCACTTCAACCTAATATTCAAAATTCACTGACAGTCTTTATACAGCTGAAAAAAATATAAATACATCTTTCTAAGTTTATGCTGTGGTCTTTGCCTGTAGTTCTAGCTACTGGGGAGGTTGAAGCAGGAGGACTGCATCAGGCCAGGAGTTCAAGATTAGCCTGATCAGCCTCAGACAAAGGAATATATAAAGAATTTTTTAAAATCAGGCCCCCAAATATAAAGACTCAATTCAAAATGAGCATCTGAAATGAACAGACATTTCTCAGACAAAGAAGTAAAAGCAGAAAATAAACATGAAAAAATGGTCAACATCACTGGTCATTCGAGAGATGCAGGTGAAAACAATGCTGAGATTCTACCTCACCCCAGAAAGAATGGCTGCTATCAAGAAATCAACCAATACCTAATGCTGGCGGGGTTGTGGGGAGAAAGGAACCCTGCTCCATTGTTGGTGGGAGTGCAGACTGGTGCAACCACTGTGGAAATCAGTATGGGGATACCTCAAAGAGATAGGACTGGAAGTCCCATTTGACCCAGCTATTCCCCTGCTGGGTAACTTCCCAAAAGAACTAAAAGAATCATACCACAGTGATATATTCACTCCAATGTTTACAGCAGCATAGTTTGTAATAGCTAAAGCTTGGAAACAGCCCAAATGCCCATCAACTGGAGACTGGATCAAGAAAATGTGGTTTTTTTAATAAAATGGAGTACTACTCAGCCATAAAAAATGAGAAATTAGAGACATGTATAGCTAAGTGGATGCACACTGAGGCGATACTCTTAAGTGAAATAAATAGGACACACATGAATAAATACCGAATAGTTTCTCTGGTGTGAGAAACTGAAAGTGTAAATAAGGATCAAAATGTATAATTGATCATGTGAAATAGGAAGAACAGTTCTAAAGGAGTAGGGGAAGTAGGAGGGGTAGGGAAAAGAAGAAGCAAAAGGAAAAATATGAGAAAAGGAAAAAATGGAAACAAGTCTTTGTAATGGGGAAGAGTGGAGGGGGTGAAGGGAGGGCAGGGGAATGGGGAAAAAGTAAGAGCCAAGATACATCATGTAAAGGTACAAGTTCCCAGTGATGACTGTAACTGTATTGTATACCTAAAATGTACCAATAAACTTAATGAAAACTAAATAAAAATAAACATTAAAATCAAACAAAAAAGATTAGCCTGAGCAACATAGTGAGACCTCAACTCAAAAATTAATTAATTGATTTAATTAAGTTAAATTTTAAAAAATTCTCTAGAATTATAACTTTCAACTACTATAAATTCAAAATTACATTATAAATTTTCATTGTAAGGATTTTGTTTTTCTCAAAAAGTGCTACAAATTACAAGATATCACGTAGTTTATAAATTTGTCCAACTAAACAGAAAACAAACAGGCGCCTAAATAAGTAGAAAGATACTCTTCCAGTAATTCCCAGTACACTTCCCCTTATTTCTTCACAGACTTAAATTAGTCATACTGTCAGTTCCAGCAAAGTGATCTCAGGTCTTTAAAAAAGGATGGAGACAAATGTATCTGTGCCCTCCTGCTGGTATAAGGATCCTATGACCTCTCACATACCCACAAAACCTTCCAATGCATAATCTAAATGAGTGCATTTAGATTCTGGAGAAAAAATACACGTGAGCCTAGGCTACCAACCAATAGAATTCTAATTTAAAACCCAAATGCAATTTTGCTTACAATGACAAAAAAAAAATCTAAGCCTAAAGAACAATGTATATGGGTCAAGCAAATCTAGAGGAAAGATTCACAGTCCTCTCCAGGCATTAAGTGTATATGCAAGCCCAGGCAATTTGTTTTCAAAACACTGTTAAACTATTATCATCAGAATTAAGTATAAAAAAGGCTGTCGTGACAAAAATGGAAATATAAAACAGCTGAGTTTTACCTCTCAAGACATGCAACCATATTTCAATGTAATCTAGCATTATGAAATTTTCTACAGCAAATGTAGTTTATCATACCACACTGAATATTTGCATAAGCCAAAATAATGTCTCTGTGTACATTACTCAAGAACTATCCAAAAAGCTGCTAAAACATTTCATCGAAATGACAAACTACCTCAATTATCATATCTCCATTAAATCTCTGTTATTGGAGAAAAATTGGTATATCCTTTCCTTTGGCTATAACTATAGTTAATTAAAGCATTTCTCAGATATCACACTGACAGATTAGGTACATTTACAATAGGTAAGTATCAGGTAAGAAGTGCTATATACATCAATGGTCCCATAAAGATAAATAACCCTTATAACTCCTTGGAGCTGAGCTGCCTGCTACTGTGATTTGCTTCATGCATCCTTTAGGCATATCATTAACTGAAAGAGAACAGAAAGACTAGGTTATTGTTGGATTTGAGGCAAATGGCTTAGGAAATGCTCTTGGAAATCAACTTCTTCAAGTCAAATATTAAGTGTTCTAATGTCCCTGGAGACCAAACAAGAGTCCACATTTCAATTAGATTATATTATATTTATTTCCATGACTTTTAGGGGGTGTGGGGAGTACCAGGGATCGAACTCGGGTCCTTGCGCTTGCGAGGCAGGTGGCACAACCACTGAGCTAAGTCCCCAGCCCATTTCCATGACTTTTTAAGTAATTGACATAGGTGTTCACTTGAGAAGAGTTTTATTTTGAAAACATAACAGAATCTTCAAAGGGGAAATTGCAGAGATAATACCAATATTAATAATTTCCACAGCTGCGTCTATATTTTATCATTTTTACACTCACAACAATCCAGTCAAAAAGTGACAGTGAAAAGAATTATTTTCCATTTTGCAAATGTGGAACATCATATTCAAAGATGCTAAGCAGTATATCTATATAATCAGCTGAAAAAAACCTAGTATCCAAATCTAGTTCTCCATCCTACTCATAGGCCATTTGATCTCTTTTATTTAAAGATATGTTTCCAAGTTTGTTTCATCAAAATTATGGCTATGTTATATGGCTAATTTGTGTTTCAGCTTTTGTACTTAATAATTAATTGTAAGCAGTTTCTTATGTTCTTCTACTGTTTTCTAAAAGTACATTTAATTGCTGCATAATATTCCATTATGTGAATCCACTATAGTAAACTATTACCATAGAATTTATGTTAATTTTCTAATAATATAAATATCATTGGAATAAACCTTCTTTAATATAAATGCCTATATTTATCCATTTCAATTTCCTTAGGTTAGATTCCTGTGAAAGCAAACAAAACAAAACAAAAACGTAGTGAATATTGACAGATTGTTTTTCCAAAACTGTATACTAATTTATACTCCTACAAACCATACTGGAATTTATTATTAAGTCTTGGTTTTCATTTTTATCAATGCAATAGAGAAAACTGTATCTAAATTGTTGCTTTCCTTTATATCTCACTGATTACTGGTACTAAAATAATTTGTCATTCATATTTCTTCCTTTGCAAGGTGTTCATTGACTTTACCCACTTTTACTTGGGCTTGGTGTTTCAATTGATTTTTTTAAAAAAACTTTTATGGAAATAAGGCTAGTTTTCCTTTGTGTTTTTTTACATTTTTCTTAGAAAGTCTTTACCTTTTCTAAAGGGGAAAAAAAGATTCTGTTGTATTTTCTTTGAGTTTTGCAGATGCTTTTCTACCAACTTTGGATTACCAATGATTTACTGCTGAGTGAAAAGCAGAGAAAAATGATTTCATTTACTTGAGCTCTTGTGAATGGTAGGCTAGAAAAAAAAATGCCATTTCACTCATAATTCTTTGGTTCTTATTTGCAAGCCTGGCCTAAAATGCCTTCTCTTTTTGTGGGTTTTCTTTAACTCACCATTTGTTTCTTTTGGCCTCTCTGCTTAGTTAAGTGCAAATCTTTTGGTCAGATGCCATTCAAAATTCTGAGTTTCACCAGTAATAGCATTTAGGACCCATCATGATATTTATCACTCAGCATTATTAGTAACAAATAATTTTCCTTGCTACTCTTCATATTAGTTCATTGATAGAAAATATTCAGCAACTAAATAGTTTAATGTTAATATTAACAGCATATATATCTAGTTTAATTATAAAGGAAGACTGATCTGTCATTAAACAAGAAGTCACCTTACTCAGCTGTACACACATGTGTATATATAATACATAAATGCATGTACATTTGTGGTGTGTGTGTGCGACAGAGAGAGAGCAAGGTGTTTAACAGCTTTCTAATCTTAAAAATAGGCTGAGACAGAAACATAATTTGGGATCCCAGGCAGACTGGTTGAGATCATAAGTACATGAAACAACTGCCAAGAGGAGCCCAACTAGGGAATCGAACCGATTAGGTAACTCAAAAATTTAGACATTTCCCCCCATTATGTTCCTCATAGCAGTTTTGTAATAAAAACATGAGCAAACTTCAAAGGAAGCTCTGTAGTAAAGGTTAATTGCTACTAAAGAAGAGGGTGGGCCTAAGCGCCAGTACTTTGTGCCCAACTTGCAAGCAGACAGGAAGGATTACACATGGCTGAAAACAGAGGATGTGTGCCCAGCTTTAGGAGAAGAGGCTCAGCCAAACCTCAGAGCCCCACCAGGGACCTCCTGGTAGGATGTGAGCACACAAGCACAAGTCCATGAGTTGATGCTGGCTTAACAGTGGGCAGGGAAGGGAGGGGAAAGACATCAATTTCCTTCCAAAATTAAAACTGGACATGCTCTTCTTCCCTCCTCTGGACAATTCCAAAGCAGTGACAGAGGCATGTCTGTGAGAAAGCAGAGGACTTTGGGGGCCAGCTCTCTGCTACAGATCCAATAAACTTGTGCTGGGCTTGGGGATAAGGGTGGAGCCCAAGTAATGCCAGATGCACAAACAGAACAAAGAAGCGGGCTATGAACTGGCCAGCAAAATATTATGTGAGAATAGCCCCAAGATAATGAAATTTAAGATCCCAACAAAATGAAGAAGGAAACTAGTAAGGAAAATGAATTTCCAGCAAACTAACTTAAAGTAGCCATCCGGGACTGTGGTAAGGGTCCATAAGCACAGGCTTAGAAAATAAAGGTATCTAATAGACTGGGAAGCTGCTGATCAACATAGTCTTCAATATCTCCTGCCTCCAGAAAGGGGTGAGAAGAAAACAGACTTCAGTGGAGCCTTTAGACACTATACTCCATGTGTAGAGTCCATAGCAGTCTAGAGATTATTATGGTTGAGAAATAATCTATCAACATGGCTTGGCACATGGAATTTTTTTAAAGACCTTCTAATGTTCCTTACACTTCTAGTATTGCTATTTCCTTGTACCATGCTATTCCATTTCTTCCTTATGGACATTTTCCCTTCCAGTGTTTCCCAAAATTATTTCATTTATTGGTTGTCAGAAAGACTCAGAATGGAAGCAGCAAGGGAAATGGCAAAGAATATCACATAAATTGAAAATAAAGGATTAAATCAATGAGCAAGTATTTATTTTTCTCATAGTATTATAGCATAACTCTGGCAGGTCTTGTGGTTTTTAAATCTGGTTAAAAGTTTTTTCCACTGTCCTAGGAATTTCACAGACATTTCACTGAACAAGTATGGTTTGGGAATTAAACTGGTAGCGCCTGAGCTATTATGAAATGTACTTGGCCACTTCCATAAGTTTCTCTTCAGAGATGGAACTATGCTTTTTTCAAATGGTTATGGGGGAAAATGCTAGAAAATTCATAGCTGAGGAACAAATAAAGCCTTTTGGTATCTAGTTACAGAATCTAAGACAGTTAAAATAAAGACATTAAAGTTCTGTAAATAGTATTCCAAGGAAAAACATGACCTGGTTAATGTTTGCCTTATTCTGTTGTTAGGAAGCTACAGCCACCAATACCCACTGGAATGACCAGGTAAAAACAGACTTATCACATATCAAATAGTGTTTCTTTTACATTACAACCAGGTACCTCAACTTTCTTTTAGCAAGACAAATTTTTAAGAGACTTTTGCCAACCTTTGACCTGATGGCTTTTTTTCATAAGCTTTTTATATCCCCAAAGTGATTTTCTTTCAGATTCATTTAGAGTAAAGTAGACATGCCCTGTATTTATGTTGCAGCAGACTGGGTGGTTACTTCTCAGGCAGTCTGAAAGGACCAGAGTACAGCCTTTCAGTATTCAAGCCATATCTACAGTGATTATTTGCCAGGGTATCTAAAAGAAGGCAGGCATTTCCTGTTGCACACAAATGGGACAGTCTTATCTAAATTACTGTTTAAACAGGTATTTAAGAAAAGACTATCACAGGCAGGAATTTACTGATGACGGAACACATTAGTTTAGGGCTGGACATGTTAGTTGAGGACTAACCATTGTCAAGAAAGGAAGTGTATCAGCATCAGGAAGGTATAGAGAATACTTTACAATTCCCATATGAGTCAAGATGGAGGACCATAAACCATGCTGTCGTTTGTGTTTAGGGAAAGCAGGGCTGGCACAAGCCTTGGCATGGAGGTCTGGATTTGGCTGTGTCACTGAACCCTGGAGGAGTCTTGAGGGGAAGAACTTCAAAGTCATGGATCTTTGAGGTTCTTTTTCCCCAATCCATAAAATAAGCCTATTGGACAAGTTCATCTCCAGGTCCATTTCATTCAAGCAATCCTACTTCTACATAATGAAAGCCAAAGGGTGGTCAAAGTTTGGTGTACCCAAAGCTTATAAAATGTATTTCCTGGAAAGACACTTTGAAAATGGGTTGGTTCTCTCCCATCATGTAACCTAGGAGAGACTGTACTCTGGCTGCCTAACTGCACTCTAACCAGTGAAACTGGAATTTATTCCCAGTAGAGGCTTATAAAACTGGGCTGTTATTCTCACATTAAGTAGACTGCCCTCTGGTGAGGACTGTGGTTTATGTGTGGGCAGAATGTGTGGTTTACTACCTCTAATTTGTTTATGTTGTTGATGGTGGTTTCAGAAGAAAGCAACACCCCTTCACATGCTCAAGAATGACCTGATTTGCTGCCTTTAAAAAAAGTGTTTAAAGGTGGGCAGAGACATGGGGGAGCATTAATGTGCCACTGCTAATGGAAAAGCAACTGGGATCCCTCTGACCACAGCTCTGCTTCATTCAGCTCTGCATATGAAATGAGAGCCCCAACTTGTTTATTATAATTACCTAAGTGTGGCTTGGTGGCTTTTGGCAGAGATCCTTCTTGCCTCCAAGAAAGGAGAGGCCAAAACCCACGAGCTACAGACTAAAAGAAAGAGGTAGAGAAATGCATTCTCTAGCAAGCAGTCTGAATTCTAAGGTGCACTGGGTAAAAATATTCAAAACTGCCCTCAAAATATGAAAATTAAAGGTAAAGGAAAACAAGATCTGCTTTCTACCATGTGGTAAACAAAGAGAGGTGTGCGGGAGAACTGAATGAACAGTGTAACTGTAAGTTCATATTTATTCTCACAGCAGACTTGATGCAGACCCTTCCTTACTGCTACAAAACAGAAGTGCTTTCGTATAGCCAGGAACCCTACATAAAGAAAAGAAAAGAATTATGCATGTCTGGCAGAAGAGGGAGTTGTAGCAATGACTTGCCCATAAAAAGGAATGTGAACAAGCAATTAAACACTAACTTATCCATACTCTTGGTCTGATGAAAAGCAGAGAGTGCCGAAAAGAATGAAATTTTGTTAGTTTCAAAATTAGGTTTCATTTGAAAATGACCAATGGCCTTTGTCGTCACAAGGTTTGTTAACTAAAAGACAATAACAACTTTTGATCTTAAAATAATTCTGTGGGAAAATTTCCTTGGTTTGGCTAATGTCAGCTTGGACTCTGCCCCACTGCAAATACAGTAACTGCAATCTAAAACAAGTTTAGATGTTGCCAAGCAGGGTGATTTGCTGCCCCATTCTAGGTTCCGAAGGTTCCCATATTGAATTTCCCAATACCACATCTTATTAAACATAAAATCATTCAAAACCATAGGAAAGGAGAGAATGTCATTGAAAAACATAAAAGAAAGTTTCTTTTTTATTTGAGAAAGCATTATACACTTTGATATAAATGTTTTCAGAAAAATATGAACAGATGTGCTATGTAAGTGCGTATACATACACCAATAGCACTTATGATTTGAGAAGGGGTAATTTCAACATTGTTAAGTGGTAACACAAGCTAGGTATTTAAGGGAACGATATAATATGACAACTTCATAGACTACCAAACTATGTATGGTCTCTGGAAATTGTCATTATCAACATGTACAATAACTAGTAGCATTAGGTGGTCTGTACAGTATCCTTCATGTCTAATTGAGTCACACAGTTCAAGACACTTGACGGGCACCAGACACTGCCTCCTAAAGACAACTGACTTTTTTAAAAAGGCATGCAGGACCCCTTCTCTATAAATTACTGTAGTTTGCAGCAAGAGAGATTACAAATGTTTGCTGGCAAAAACTAAATTTATTTACAAACGGGGTCTAATTTATTTATGGCCCCAGTACAATAGGTTTTTGTTGAAATATTTATGTTATCTGTACTTCTGCTTCACTAAACTCTATCACATCATAAACACTGTTGAAAAATTATTTGCAGTTAGCAGGATTTAAACTACCCATTATATCACCAGCTAGTGCCAGTAAACTTTCACACTGGTTGATAAAGTTTCCTCCATGGAATAAATATACATTTGACTTTCAAAATTTTTGGTGGGCTCCATCCTACAAAAAAAAAAAAAAGGATTAAGTATGTTTCAGACATTATCTGTCTTGTGTGAATGCTTCAAGGGCACATTCCAATTGAAGTTTTGTGAATAGACTACAAAGAGTGCTCACCTTCAAATCCTTTTTTAGCATTAAAAGAAGAATTGGATGAAGTGTGGAGGACACAGCCCTGGCCAAGGATGCTATCCCTCAGTCTTATTCATTTGTTCATCCCAAAATATTTGGTATCATTTTTTGACTAGAACTGTGCAAATTGCAAAGGAGATACATAGAATTGAATAGGGTAAAAATTTTTTCCACAAGCAGCTTAGAGTTGAGTGGTGAAGAAAGAGAGGATAGCAGGTATGTGGCAATGCAATAAAATAGGTCTATGATGAAGTAAGAAAGAGAAATGAGTGTTAAACAGGTTGCATATGGGCAGTTCTGCAACTGGACATCTCAATCATACAGAATCTCTAGCCTTAGCCTGACTAAAATCCTTTACAATTGGCCCTTTTCAGCCACAGGTTCCACATCCACAGATTCAATGAACAGCAGATAGAAAATATTCTTAAAACAAAATTGTGTCTGTATGAAGTATGCACATTTTTTCTTCTTGTCTCCCCAAACAATACAATGTAACAACTATTTTCATACCAATTACATTGTATTAGATATTACAAGTAATCTAGAGATGATTTAAAGTACATGGAGGATATGTGTAAATTATATGCAAATACTATACTATTTTAAGTAAGAGATGAGCATACACAGATTTTCTTAGATTTCACAGTCCTGGAACCAACCCTCCACAGAAACAAGAGATGACTGCATGTACTAAATTTTTGAAAAATTATTATTTCATTAAAATTTTATTTTTATTATTGGTAGAAATGCAGTTGATGCTTACATTTATTTTCAAATATCACCAAGTTATTCTCAGAAATGTGAGGATCAAATTGGGATTACTTAACTTGCTGCTGCTGCTTCTCAATAACTCCTAAAAAACGGAACCAACAGATTCTAAAACAACATGCTGACATTTCCACTACAAAATGAGTCAAAAGAACACTGCGTGGAAAAGTGACTAGTTTCTGTGTCATAACTGATGCAAATGTGTTTCTACTTGATCTACTTTGCTGAAAGATTCCATAGTTCTAGTGTGAATTCAGTGGCACCACTCTGATGTCAGTGAAACTCCCACCAGCCCTGACCCAACCACAACATTTATCTTCTAGTTGGAATCAGAAGTTGCTTCAACAGTCCAGAAATAGTTCTGGTTGAGCGAGGTATGATGGTGAATTCCATGAAAAGACTAGCCACCAAGACATTTTATCAGGCCTGAACCTCCACTGGCCTGGGTAGAGCAAAAGTCATTGGAGAAATAGCAGCCTTATTGCTTCTCAATGCACCAAACTATCCATCAGATGACAGATTTTTATCCCAATAATATCCACACATACCTACAGTAGTCAAAGTAACTTAACAAAAAGCCAATGTTGAAAAATAAATTTTGAGAGCTGTAGTTACTTAGTGTAGAAGGAAAAGATTATTTTAAGGATGATTCTGATAAATCTTATTTTGATAGTTTATAGCTACACTAATTAAGTTAAATTAAATTGTCTGGTATTATATTGTTTAAATCTCAAGATAATTGATTGAAATACCTATTTTTAAGCCAGGTGCAATGAATGCATCTATTGTCCTCAAACTTGGGAGGCTAAGGCAGGAGAATTCCATGAGCCAAGGAACTTGTGGCTAGCCTAGGCAACATAGTGAGACTCTAGCTCACACAATAAAAAAGATGCATTGTTCATAGCATTGTAGAATTTCAGTGCTAAAGAAGCCAGAGAATTGTCAGCGGACTCACCTAAATATCTAAAATGCTTGCACATTCAAAAATATTGTGGATGACCCTATAAATCTAGGTGAGCCATGACTGCTCAGGAGGGGAAACTGGAAGTTTTATAATTCTTTCAAAAGTATATGTTCAGAAATTACACTGGAGTCAGGAGCACTACAAGAAATATACAGAATAATGACACAATAACTTAATTAGCATTGTGTTCTCATAACTTTTGTCCTTTTTGTTGTTGTATTATGTCTACATTCAACTTTTTAATACACATCACCACTATTAATTTTTAGCAACTTTGACCCAAAATAGATCCAATATTATGCCACAAAACGTTAATCATTTGGTCAACAAGACTTCTGCACACCAAGCTCCAGGGGCGGTCATGAAATTGCTGATTTTTGAGAATTTACAATCTTGTCGGAGAGATAGGACAAAGGTCCAGGAAGAATTTACTTTTAAAATCTGTATGAAATAGAGTCAAGTGAATGATACTTAAAACTAAGTCTGCAATGTACAACACTAAAAGTAATATTCCTTTTCATTAATAAAAAATGAAGCAATGGTTTAAAAATTCTAATTGTGATGAAGACAGATAATCGAAAGGATTGTAAAACAAAGGATTATAGATTGTGGCCGAGCCTTGGAGAGGTAATGACTTTTAATTGGATTGAGTTTATCATATGTGCAGAGGTGTGGCAGACACAGAAGAAAGGATTAGTGTGATTTCCACTTTCCATTATTTGGCATAATGAGAAAACAGAGGGTGGTCCACATCCCTGGTACATGTTATGAGCCATAGGAGATGCTTAATATGTCAGGTTTTGGTAGCATTGAGCTCTCCTATATAAACACATTTATTTGGACATAGTTAAGTCAAAATAAGTCACCTGGAAAAAAGTCACAGGTCATTAATTTGCATAGTACAAAGGATTTGTGAATTTTTAAATTAATCCTCCTGGATCCCTACACCATTTTAAACAGTAGGGCATATCTGCATTTTTCTTCAAAGTTTAGATAGCTTAAAGGGTTAAATGAAAACTCTTGGCTGAAGAAAAACCAGCTGAGCAAACTTTCTTTCTTGTAGGCAGAAAAGGAAGGCATTATATAAATTCTTCCAAGAAACAATATTATATACATCAAAATATACACCAAAAAAACAGAAAATAAACAACAGCAACAACAAAAACTTGAGTAAATGTTTGGTGAGTCACAAAAAGCTGACACAATTGGCACACCTCAAATTCAAGTGATCCCAAGTGGAACAATTATTACAGCTTATCTCCACCAAAACCCCACTAGATTGCAAGGAGGTGAAGGCAAACAGTGTGGGTGCCTGATAAACTGCAGAATCCTCAGAATACAGAAAAGTTGCCAATGTGTGATTATAATTCAATGTGATTTTAATTGACTCAAAACTATCAACTAAAGTGAACCAGTTCTACTGGAAATAGTGAGTCGTATCTCTTCTTCCTTCTCTGAATGGGGAAGTTTAAGTGTAAGTGTTCAAAAAGCATCAGACAAATTGTGTTCTTTGTCTCTTTAAAGATGTAGTAAAATTGCCTCCACTGGAGGAAGAGAAAGCTCAAGCCAAATCTATACACAGTTGTCCATGTATACACACTCACACACACACACACACACACACACAAGTCCAGACTCACAAAATGCTTATAGAGACTTAACTAAATGTAACCAGTTCAGAGTATTATGTTCCCTTTACCTTGCACCCTCTTCAAATATATTGGTTATAAAAGGAATAAAAGTAAACAGTCTTATATGGGATAACCTATATTTGTGTCCTTTTCTCAAGAGTTTTTACTGAGTCCACCAAAAAGGGAGAAGAGAAAACTAATATCAAATATTCCCAGCTAAATTTGATTCCAACAACATTTATTGCAGCACCTGCTATGAACCAGCACACCTTGTCAGATGCAAAATGTAAGCTTCATGAGGTTAGGGACTCTGTCTGCTTACTTTCTTTACCGCTGCATTTGCAGTGCCAAGCACAGCACCTGGAACATACTAAATATTTGATAAATATTTCTTAAATGAATGAATAAAGACTGCAGAAATGAACCAGAGGATTTTAAAGATTAGAATATTAAACCCCAAACCAGGCCATGCATCAAAATCTCATACAAAGCTTATTTTAAAAAATATAAATTCTATGGAATTTCTAGAACTATCAATAAAAAAATCTTATGTGAGGGAATCTTTTCATATCATACCATATCATATCATACATAATAGCCACTAGCCACATCTGACAACTCAGCCCTTGAAATGTGGCTACTCCAAATTAAAATATGCTAAAGATTTAAAAATATACACCAAGTTTTAGAACTTGGTAACAAAAAATGTAAAATATCTAATTGTAATGTTTTCATACTGATTGCATAATGCAATGATGTAGTTTTAGATGTTGGGTTAAGTACAAAATATTAGTAAAATTGGGCCGGGGATTTAGCTCAGTGGTTCTGCTGCCTGCTTTGCAAGTGGAAGGATCAGTTTGATCCCCAGTACCAAAAAAAAAAAAAAATTAGTAATATCAATTTCACCTAATTATTTTAATTTCCTTTAATGTGACCACTATAAAATATTAAATTAAGGTATAGCTCACATTTATATTTCTATAGGACAATACTGGTTTTAAAAAATACTTATGATACCAAGTTGCAGTAAGAATCAGAATAGCATGCTCAATAATGCATCTTTCATAAAATTTAGAGAAAATTACAAATGCCAGAAGTCATTCTCTTTATTCTTAAGGAAAGGTCTCATTGTGCTCGCTTCAGCAGCACATGTACTAAAAAAGGAAAGGTCTCATGAGTCTAGGTCTTAAGTGACAGATTTTAAAAGGCAATGCCATTCAGGTCTACCTACATTCAGATAACACAAGGTAGTAAAATGGCTCATAAACAATTCCTCCTCCACCACTCCCTAATCAATCAAATAAATCTCTCCACAGATACTTATTGAAATGAAATATAAAGAGACACAATGGTGCAAAATGCTCATCTAATTACATCATGCTACCCTGTAAGAGTTTCTGTGATGCAGGAAAACATCTAAGCTAAATATCTTTGGAGAAAAGTTTACATTTAAATATGTCATTATTCCCCATTGAACAATGTGAAATATTTAAGGATGAGCAGTGAAACCTATTTCATAATTTCAACTCAAAGTTCAGGGGATGGGAGAGAAGTTCATAGGATTAATTTGTTTCTCTTTCTATCTCTTTGGTAGACCAATTCAATTTTTCCCACACACAACCCATTTCACCACTTCAAAAAGAATATATACCTAGAAACACCTAACAAATAAAAGAGCACAAAGAACTTTGTAAGTCCTTCCATTACTAAGTGCAGCTGATGAACCTCCAAAAATGCTTTCTAGGTCTGGGCTGATGGATGAACATCAGGAGGGAGCTCCTTGGCAACATAGATATTGCACTGTCAAGATAACGTTCCCAAGAATTTGAAGAAGTTCAGTGGGTGTGGAGATAGGAAAACCCCACCACTATTCTCTCAAAGCTCTGTAATGTGAAAGCAAAGTAGTAGCCAACATTCCTTTGAGGGTTAAGAAAATGAATAGTCTTTCTGTATTCTTACCAGGTCCTACCCCTAGACATTTTGTGAATATTAATTGGTGTACTTACTGCAACATAAGGCAATTGCTAACCTAACATTCCGTCTTTGTCCCCATTCTCCTACCATTCTCTTCCAGGCTGTTGATTTTGGAGTGGCTGTGTAATTCTAGTACGCTGCTAACAAAGAGTGATCAACACTTTGAAAGCTTCTGGTTCATCCCAATATCTGGGAGCTGCTTTGATAAAGAGTTTTCTTTGGACTGCATAAAATTTACATTGTGGGAGTAGTTAAATACATGTGGGAGCATGGCAGGGTATTGTCTTTGTCTTTTATTTATATTTAAACAAAATCTTTTGTTTACAACAAATCCTCACTTTCCTCATATTATTCTTCACAAACTCAAGTCACTCAAGTTCTGTGTGCACTATTAATGATTTATTATGGATTTAAAGATATATTTAGGGGTGTAAAAAAAATAATAAAATATTATCATTAATAATCTTCTTTTTTCGAAATAAGGAATGAAGCTAGGGCCTCTGCACTGAGATGCATCCTCTGCCCTTTATTTTGTATGATTTGTTTTTGCTTTGAGACAGAGTCTCATTGCATGGCTAAAATGCCCAAGTTGGGCTTGAATTTGTGATCTCCCTGCCTCAGCCTCCAGAATGCTGGGATTACAGGCGTGCACCACCATCCCCAATTAATAATCTTCTTATTAATAAGAATAGTAAGAAAAAATTTCTTCTATGTCATTTTTTTCTTCTTCTATGTCATTTTAAAAGCCTGGATAAAGGCACTGAAGAACACATCACACAGCTGATTTCATGGATGACTATATGTTGCTAAAAGTATACCACTCCCCCAAGAAGGCTTTATCATGAGTTATCAAGACTAACACATTTTTTGGAAAAATGTCAGAGGACTACAGTTCTTTTAAAAAAATAAGCCACAGCTTTCTGGAGGTCTCACAGAGTTTTGTTTTGTTTGTTTTGTTTTATGAATGGTCATACTCAATTTACATATCTTACACCTTCAATGCCTTATGTAATCTAACCACAGGAATATCCTGAAGCATTTAACATCTCTGTGTTGTTTTCTTTATCAGCCTTCTAATCCAGAACGTTCTTACCTCATCCTCCCCTCCAGCCCTCCCTGGTGACTACTTGCTGCTGTCCTGAGAGCTAAAGGTGTAGCAGTGAGCAAGACTGGTATTGTGCCTGCTCTCCCGAACCTCACTGCCTGGTGGCCAGAAAGGAAAAGTAATCAAAACATAGTTCAGGAACATAAGACAGTCTTAGTTTCTCAGGAAAAAAAACAAAAAAAAACAACAGGGTGAAATGTGGGGCTGGGTGACTCCTTTAGATAGGGAAGGCCTCCCACAGGAGGCAACATTTAAGAATTACACATTCAAACCCTTTCCGACCCAGTTTAGATGTCATCTCATCTACTAAGTGTTCCCACTCACCATGCCCACCACCTCCTCAGCCACACTGAGCTCCTCCCCTATGGATCACTCACCTATAAACTGCACCTCAGAACATAGCCTATCATTTGCCCTGATGCTAATACAGTTCATTGTTTTCATGTCTCCTTGTTTTGATTGGAGGGTAAGGTCTATGCCTCATTTACCTTTAGATCCTCCCTCCAGTGCTGTGAACATAGTTAGATGTTTAAATACAAATTATATAAATGGTACTTATGTGGTACTTCATTTTTGAAAGCTGTTATGCACAAAAGTCATTGCCACCACTGGAAGAGGTATTTTATCAGAGATTTGCAAACTACTGACTATTCAGAAACCTTGCCCAAGTTATTGTGAGCACTGTGTGCCAACGGTTCTTCTAAGAGAGGTTACTTTAGAAACAATGGCCTCTTCCATCAAATCTCATACAATTACCCTTTGGTTTAAAAGAGAGAATTTTTAAGCTTTCCATTTGAAAATGTTCCCCCAGACTGAAGATGCCCTAGTTGAAAAGAATAAGAAAGAGAAGCTTTTGGTTAATAAACCAGAGAAGTGAGCTGAACCTTGTACAACCTAAGACAGATTTCACAACAGTCAGTGATAGTAAGCAGAGTTTGAAAATTCTGCCAGAAAGTTTTGTTTTAGGTATTTTTTTAAATAAGTATTTTGCTCTCTTGTTCTCTTTTGTATTTAAAAGTTATGCTCAACAGGGTGCCTCTTTAAGTGACATCTATAAAAAGAAAATAAGTTTTTCAAAGAGAAGAATTAATGAGACTAGTAATAAAATGCCCTTTCCTGAGGAATCCAAATATTCTTACTTAGTTGAGATCTGATTCTGAAATTCCAATTTAATAAAAGATCCCCTAACCCCCTACCCAAAAGCAAAATGAAAGCCCCCATGTTTAAACTAAGGTAGAATAAATACTCCACATTCTACTTCAAATACCAAGAACAAGGTAGGTATTTTCCCTGCTGCTATAATTTGACATCCATTTTAATGATGCTTACTTTATTGCTTGTCAGAAAAGTGAAATGGCCTGTCGATTTTATGGAGTTTCTCCTACCTTTTGGATGGTTATATTACATTTTGAAATAAGTGTATAGCTTACACCCTCCTCCCCCTCCCCCTTTTAGCCTAAATGGTGCATATGTGGGTTTGATACTTGGCTGCCATTGGAATGAAGTCATCATTTCAGGAGTCCAAGAGAATAGATCAAAATCATGCCAGTGCTTTCATAGATGAATATATGCTGCGAGATGAATGTTTACCTAGAAAAGTCATCATCTGGCATACAGCATAGTGAGTGTTCCTGAGCAGCTAACTCATGTATACTAAACAAATTCGGCTTGGCTGCTGTGAAAGCTGCCCTGTGGAAATTCTCAACATACATTTGTTTGATTGAGCCGTCATTCCCAGTTGATCTGCTGATGATCTGTGTCACTTTGTTTAAATGTCCTGGTGTGGTTTTTTATATATATACAGTGAAAAGCCAGTATGTTTCTGTGATGGATTAAATAGAGGTGAAATTTGAGAGTGACTCCTGTTTTTGATTCCTGTGTTCTCAGACAGGTGGGTCTGGAATGATCAAGAATGTCACATTCAAACACAGGGGAAAATGAGGGGCCCTTTTGATTTAAAACACATTACCGTAAAAATATATTTGCTACTGTGTTCTCCCAGTAGAAGGAGCCATTTAGGATTCCCCATCTAAACAAACACCATATGGGTTAATTCTCAACATCCCTTTCCAAATGTCCAAAATCAGAGGACACAAAACTACTGCTGGGAAGCCCAGTGTGAGAGACACAAGAAAAGGCCCACTGCTGATGTATGAACTCAGAAATTAAATACAAGGTCAGGCTAGAACTGAAGCTCCAGATCTCAAATATCCAAGTAATGGTTCAGATGGAAACCCAACACCAGTGTGCCATAGCCATGTCTGAGGCACTAATCAAGCAACTGCCTGTTTGCTCTGTGGTTAAAGCACTTCCTGCAGCTAATCTTCCTAGATAGGCTCCCCGCTTTAATAACCTATGGGATCTGCTGCTAAGTGCTGGCATCTGGGCATCATCAGCATTGATGTCTCCACTCTGCCAAAGCCCAGACACCACGTGATCCCCAGATACTCCCTCCCCTCAGTCCTCATGGATGGGCTAAACTAGGGCGTGCCTTAAACTGGTTCCCCCTACTCAAAAAATATATTCCCGATCAATCTGCTATTAAACCTTAAATTCTCTCCAATTTAACATCAATCCTTTGTGCTAAAGCAAAACCATTTCCAACAGTTCTATTAATCACTTATGCCTTTCAACATGCATTTTAAAATCTGCTATGGGGTACACAGACACCAAGTATGTTCTTTAGAAACCAAAGTGACTAGCCCTACTCCAGACCTCAAGAGCAACATTCCAGTGGAGAAAGACGGGCAAATAACATATAGTACTTGCAATCAACAAACTATGTGGAGGAGAGAGAAATTATTTTTTCTGGGGTGGGAAATGTTAGGAAAGGCTGCCTAGAGGTTATGACACCTAAGAAGGGCAAAATTAATCTAAGAATAAAGATGGTTACAAAGGAATTTCCCAGAGACAAGACAAGGGAGGAAAGATCATGCCAGGAAGAATGTATTTAAACACACAAATGAATGAAATAGCTTTAGCATGTGTTTAAGACTAAGCATCTCTCACTACTGCCCAGTGGGGAAGAGAGTATATAAAAATGCAATAAATAGGCATGAAGAGTCAAATAATCAAAGGCCTCTACCTATGCTCTGGAGTTTGGCCTTTCTCCTATTAAGAATATGGTATCAATGAAGGATCTTAGAAAGGATAATGGAAAGATCAGAGCTAGTTTTTAGGATGATCGCTCTGATTCAAAGAAGAGGAGCAGTTTAAGAAGGATGACAATGCAGATGGACCAGTCAAAAGCCATTTCAACAATGGAAGAGATTGTGAAAGCTTAAAAAATGGCAGTGACAATGAAGCACGAAGAAACACAGAAACATCTAGGAAGGAAAATTGAGAGAATCTGGTGAGAGAGAGCTGTGGGGAAAAAGTAAACCCCACTAAACCAATATACTAGTTAGTTACCAGTATCATGAGTTAGTTTGCCAGTCATCAGTAAAGTTGATCACTCCAAAGAACCAGGACATAGATAAGGGACTGAGCCACATGTGGAGGAACTGTTAAGAAGCTGAACACTGAAATAGGAGCCCTCTCTGGTCAGGAGAGGCCTGGGTACCCAGAGAAAGATGGGGCTATAGAAGCACCAGGGTTTCCCTTGCTTGAAGAATCCACAAAGATCAAAAGATCAGCCAAAGACAGGAGGAAAAATGTCCTTCTCGCATGTTCAATTAGAAAAGATACCAAGTAAGTTATCTAAGGAGACTTTCACTAGGTCTGCCACACTCTTAAGGAATGTCAATGCAAACCTCATTCTTTCAAATTAGTAACTGTGCTTTTAAATGCCGATCACACTTATGTTCCTACATCTGAACTTGTTCAATCCTAGCTCAGGTACTCTCCTTCATAAAATGCTCACTAAGAAAGCACCTCCTTCTTTGCTACATGCTCCTTGAGGTAGGATTTTAAGGAAAGGTTCTAAAACCTCTCCATATCTGAATAGTTTTGATAGGGATTTATAAAGCAAAATTCCTTTTATATGTAACTAAGTCCTGGCCTTTGATAAAAGAATATTTTAATGTCAATAAATGAAATTTAGTAAGATAATTTTAAAAACTCATTAAGTGAATATGTAGAAAATCTTGCAAAATAAACACTGTTCATACAGTGCCTTTCCCTGCTCATATTCCTACCAGAACTTCAAATCCCCAAGGGTAAAAGGCTTCCCAGTCTACCTGTTCCTCAGCCTGTGCACCTCCTGCCCCAAATTGATCTGTTTGTTATTATTTACTTACAGGTGTTTGTTTGTTTTATTTGTGGTGAAAAAAGGAGGGAAGGAGAAAACAAGGAAAGAGTAGGAGTTGAGTTTTATTTATTATTGTTTAACATTATTTATGATTGTTTTAATTTAGGACAAACACCCCAGGAGTCTCATGGAATGGGTAAAATAGATACCTGTAAAATAGCAGCAGATTTCATATAACCCTTCTAACCTCCCTTTTTACAAGTCATATTGTCTCATATGCACGTAAAGCAAATTCTGTATTGTCAAATTTCGATATACTTCTAGGCATTCTGCTTTGGATTTTCTCTTTAATAAATACAAAAAGA
Organism: Heterocephalus glaber; assembly: GCF_053883595.1. NCBI lineage: Eukaryota > Metazoa > Chordata > Mammalia > Rodentia > Bathyergidae > Heterocephalus > Heterocephalus glaber. The sequence continues at coordinate 46,093,249 of NW_028258324.1, forward strand.
AGAACAATGAACTACGAGACGTTTATTCTATAGACCTATTTACACCCTCTAAAAGAGAATGGCAATAAGTCCTTTTAGGTTGGGTGTTTGTTTACCATTTGATAACCATCAAAAGTAAATAAAGCAAAATGGCAAAGTCTCTATATTAACTACATAAGTCTGAGTGATTAAGACCCTGATCAAATAAAAATCTCCTCTATATTTTGGTATTTGAAACATGGTAATTCTATTAACCCTCTGAAAGATAGAAAAGTAAATCTTAAGTACATTTTCTTAGATGATACATGTCATAAAATCTGGATTTACAAGTTTGTTATAATGTGTACATACACATAGATTTCACTCTCTCCCTGGTGTCTGGAGAAAAACCATAATGGAAGATAGGTAAAAATGTATATATTTGGCTGCCAAATTTCTTTGCCTGGGAACTATGAGACCAAAGCAGTTACTGCTGAGCAACCTGGTCTTACACAGGACTATGGCGGGCTGGCTCCAAGGTCATTCTGCAATCAATGCTTCTCTATAGAACTAGACCTTAGTCTCTTGATTCAAGACTGTTAAACATTTATTTAAAATTCTTCCTAAAACTTATGTACATGTACCAATTCCTTACAGTGAATGTAATTATTATGTACTTCAAACTCATACTAATAAAAATAAAAAAATTCTTCCTAAAAGAAATATGGTTAAAAAAGGGGAGTTTGGAAAAAATAAGTTGCCAAGACATAAGGAATATACGAGGCTTTTATTTATTGCCTGCAGGCAGCATATACACAAATACACACTGAGAAACACACACAGCACTACATAAACCTTACTTATTGAAATGCCAAAATCCAATCCTTTTCACAATAGAAATGCATACCAAAGAAAGACTAAATCACAAATAATCTAGAAAGCTTAAAAATAAAAATAAATATGATTAAGGCCTACCAATGAAGAAAAACAAACTCAAAATAAATTAGAAATAACTATAAGCAAACCCAGCAAAAGATGAGCTAAGTAGAGAAAATCTAAAGAAACAATCCAAAAAATCTTTCAAAGTACAGTATAGTTACTTCCTGTTCCTAGACTATGGGGACTCCTGCAAGAGGAAGCCCCCAAGGTCAGGCTGATCCTGGCAGCCTCCTCCACCTCCTCTCACTGCCAGGCTTCCTGGAGCTCTGCCCTGCAGACCAGAGAGCTCCACGAAGAGCAGGGCTCTGGCCATGCCGCCTGCCTGGTATTTGGCTCCCCAGTCACCTAATGCACAAGTATGATGGATGATGATGGATCACAGCACCACCAAAACCGTGTGAATTTCCCAAGGCCTCTGATTATTCTAATCAAGCCCCTAGAAGAAGCACAGGGCTTCACAAAAGCCTCCAAGGAAACCTCCCATTCCCCTTGTCTGCTTGACACAGTCCCTACTAAATAAAGCAAATGGGCCCTGATATGGCCTCCTCTCTTTGACACACAGACCCTGGCCTTCATACTCATTGTTCAGTGATATGATTTAGCCTTGAATGAATTTTTAATGAACACTCAGAGTTATATCACAGTGAAATGGCCACTCCAACTTATCCCAGGGGGAAATAACAGTTTATGAACACTTGCAGGTCACAGCTTTTCTAATGTTCTCTTGTTCGGCTAGATGATATGGTCAAAGGGCTTTTTCTCTATTGTCTAGTCTGTCTGTCTCTCTCTTCTCTCCACCTTTCTCACACACACATTAGGTCTTTTTTAGGCTACTAAGGAACTCTGAGAGATATAACTGTATAAAGTATAAGATAAAGGCACAATTATAGAATTTGCTCATAACATATAAAGAGTATCACAGCTAAACCTAGACATGCACAATAAATTTTATATGTTATAATAGCAGAGGCTCTAAAAAGAGTGCAATATTACTTAATTTAATTGACTTAGGGGTCTTTGACTTACTCAGTTTTATTTTTCTTGTAAGTTTATGGCTGTGCGTTGGAAAGAAACAGCACTTTGTAGAACAAGGGTTCAGTAACTGCTCTTGGCCTCTTGGAATGTTTCAGATCAATACAGAAAGAATGAATAGCACCATGTAAGTCAATAAAACCCAACAAACTAGCCATATTCAGAAATATGGCTGTGTACTTGCAACAAACAACACACCTATTTGGCCCTTTCAATGTTTGCTATCATCCAATTTCCAGTGCTTACATCTTTACCCACCTCCCATACACACACACACACACACACACACACACACACACACACACACAGTACTGCTTCCTGAATTCTTGGAATCTCCCAGAATTTATATAAACATGAGAGATTAAGTATACATCAGAGTAGCACATGGAAGTGAATCTGATTGAGCATGAGTAAGGATGGGAGTAAATTGTGTTAACAGAAAAATTTGTACAAATTTTTCAAAAATTTGTACAAAAACAAGAAAATGTCAACTGATTTTACCAAATAATTGGAAGAGAAGTGTGAAGATTGGCAAAAATTATGAGTTACCTTGGAAGATTTCTCTAGCCATGTTTTGGCACCACTACCCACACTTCTATGTTGCAATTTTATTTACTCATTAACTTCACCTCACCCATACACTTAAGATTTTTTTTCTGAGTAGCATGCATCTTTAAAGACTATAGTATTTTGAAATAGTTCATCTTCACAAACAACTCTTACAATATGCAGTCATGATCTTTATTTCCTAAACCAGAAAGGTGGATAAACAAGAACAATAGATTAGGCTTCTGGAAAACCAAATTCTTTTCCTGGCACTGTCACTAATTAACTGGGAAATTCTGAACAACTCTTTTCATCTCTCTGGGAATCTATTTCCTCATCTGTAAAACTGCTGAATGCAGAGAGCCCCCAGGGTCCCTTCTAGCTCATATTCTATGAGTCCATCAATCTCTGTGTGATTGTAGAAGAAAATTCCTAGAAAAAGCCACAACTATATAGCTTGCTTTGTACCAGAATCAGCATAGCACTATGTGCTTACAAACTCAAGAAAAGCTATTGAAGATGGATGAAAATAACATTTTTCGTTTATGACACTGGCTTGGATAGGGTCATTAGATGATAAAAAGCATTAGTTTTAACTTTTCTTGAGTACCTACTAGGTATTGAACTGATACCATGCTATGCATTTTCCATTACCTTATTTATCTCCCTCTAAAACCTACCTTATAAAGAGATAGTAGTCTAGTAGTCCCATTTGACAGACTTTTTTTTTAAGCTAAGACTCAGGGAATGTATGTGTCACACCCCCATAAACCAAGTTTGTTTGGGCATGGGTATAATATTTTCAATCATTCTATTTCAAGGTTATTCTAACAGTTCCATCATCTCCTGCCATTTATGAACTATCAAAAATAAATAAACTCATTAAAATTTGGCAGTAACTCCCACGTTCCTCTCTTTACCAACAGAAGACACTCACTCCTTGGCTTTGCTTTACTTTCCCTATACTCTTGGTACAGCCAGCTCCAGATATTTCTCTAAATCAGAGTTTACTCACATTTTATATGAAAATTAAAGACAACCTGTAAAAATATTACAAAATTGTATTACAAAAGCTAATTACCATTGATTATCCTTAGCAATTTACAAAAGTGATTTTTGTACTGTAATGTACTATAATACTTATATTTATTATTTTAATCAACTTCTAAATGTAACATGGAAGAAAAATTAAAGTAAAAGCTACAACAAAATGTATCCTTGACCTACTGATAGTCTGTTCAAGAAGGCAGTGCTACTTATTAAACCAAATACCTCAAACTAATTGCAAAATATTTTATCATATATAATCCAAAATAATGAATTTTGAGGGTATTTCTCCTTGTGATTCCAGTTCACAATTAGGATAGGAAATGTGTGTGTGTATATATATATATATATATATATATATATATATATATATATATATACACCTGTATGGAAACACTTACATAGCTACATTCTACAGATACACTAACAAAGACATATGGTCATTAAAGGGCCTTTGTGTTGTTATATTTAATCAAATCACTATTCTTCAGACTCTTTTTCTTGGGATTCCATTTCCTAATGGTTAGCTAGAAAGCTATGACACTGATATACAAAATCTAAGTTTGGATCCACCCATTTAGTGGTCTCAGAAATTGACTGTGTTTGGGAAAATTCCAAGATTTGGAGATCTGTACTAAAAGAGTTGTTAAAAATCAAAGAGTGGGATATAGTGTGATTTCCATTGCTTCAGTCAGAGTCTGTGAAATGCCAATATTCTGCATATCTTCAAAGAACAGAATCTGTCTCCAAAAACCATACAAAACAGCCCACTACAAAGGAAAATCCTTCAAGATCTTTGTTATTGAACTAGGACCAGAAATAAGAGGAAAACCTCTGAGAACAGTATAGAAATGACAGATATAAGAGGAGGCCAAGCATGCCATGAAATGAGAGACTTTTTGCTGACAGATGAGCACCTTTGAACTCTAACCCAATAAAAGAATTAGCACTTCCAATGTATAATCAGTACAGCAAGCAAAATATGTCAACACATGATAGGCAGGATAATCAATTGACATGCGAGGTAGGAAACAGCCAGACTAAATAGCAGCCCAATGCCACTGAGCCAGACAGCCTTTTCTGCGCTTAAGTTTCTCATACCACAGGGACTAGAAATTAATATGCAATAAAGAAAACCTCTAACAAGTAAAACAATAGAGCAAGGATTTAGAGTCCTTGCTAAGAAATGCCTCAGGATTCCTAAAACGAAGATCTTGATGTTTTTGCTTTTTCTTACATGTGTTTCTAAGGGTCTTTCTCTGGTCAGATAATACCAACTTCAAAATTATCAACCATGACCCTATTCATTATTCTCTTTTCCCATGAAGATTTCAGAGCAATAATAGAAAGAGTCGGAGCTCTGGACATAAACAGAGTTGGCTTTTAATCTTTCTTGGCTGTATGCTCACCACTGACCTCAGGCAAGTAATTTAGCCAGGCTGGGCCTCAGTTTGGGGTTCATCTGTTAAAAACAGGACAATAACATTTTTAAAAAGAGGTTTTGTGATGATTAATAGAAATAATATAGATAAAATCTCTTCAGTAATGCTAAGGCGGGTAGATAGTCATATTCAAAAAGGCTTAAGTATTGGCAATCCCATTATCCTTGTGCCTAGCATGGTGCTCCCTCCCTTCTGAGCACTTAAGAAATGTTGTGATGTCCACATACATTAAATAATGAACTTACAGGACTAACATAGCTATGTAGTTTCAGATGTGCCTGAGAAGGGAGTTATACAACATAGGTTTGAATGTCCTATTTATCATATATTACATATATAACCCCTCTGGGTCACAGTCAAATCCTCTGTAAAGTTGAACAAATAACATTTCACCTACCTGAGGCCCAAGCCATGAAGTGTGAGTTTCACAATTTCTTTTGGCTTTAGATCAATAATTACAAGTTACTGCTGATTTACCTTAACTATGTGCTAACTTGATAAAGTTAAAAAAGATACCATTTCAATTCCCAAAGCTACATCCCTTCAGAAAAATTTTTTGAAAAGTTTTGTTTTATTGGGTGAGTGTTTCCCATTTTTCCAAGTAATAGTAAGTCACTGGTGTTCTTTGAGTAGAATCACTTAGCAAGTCTGCAAGATTTTCATGGTGTTTTGGAGTGGTTATCAGTATCATTTAAGATTTCTCCTACCAATGACGTTTTCCCCACAACTATACAGATACCTAAAATTTGTATAGAACCAAAAAAACTCCAAATACCTGAAGGCATCTTGAGCAAAAAGAACAAAGCAGGAGGGGTTATGCTGACTGCAAAATGTACTGCGAAGATATAAAAATGAAAACAGCATGGTATTTGCATTTTAAAAAGAAAACAGACAAATGGAACAGAATAGGGAGCCTAGAAGTAAACTCAGATGCCTACAACCACCTGATTTTTGACAAAGATGTTAATAAGAACATGCAGTGGAGCAAAGACTGTCTTTTCAGTAAATGGTATTGGGAAATTTAGACATCTGCATGCAGAAGAGTGAAGGTAGACCCCTATGTCTCACCAGCTACAAAACAGGAATGAAGACTGAAATAACTTTAAAGAGAAGAAATAGCTAGAGGAAATATAGAAGAAATATTTCAGAATACTGAAGTGGGAAGGACTTTTTAGAAAGAGCCTAAAAGCAAAGGAAACAAAAGCAAAAATAGGCAAATAAAATCTGCACATCAAATAAAACACTTAATAAAGAGATAACCTATGGAAGGGGAGAAAATATTATTTGCAAACTATACATCTTACAAGGAATTATTCCCCATAATATGTAACTAATGCTAAAAACTCAATAGCAAAAAACAAAACAATAACAACAACCAAAAAATGAGAATTTAAAAATGGGCGATAGCTGTTCATGGCTGGAGACAGTGGTGCACACCTATAATCCCAGTTACTCAGGAGCCTGAGGCAGGAAGATCATAAGTTCAAGGCCATCCTGGATAATTTAGAGAGACCCTGATTCAAAATAAAATTAAGAAGGGGTGGGTATATGGGTCAGTTGTCAAGAACGCCTGGGTTCAATCTCCAGTACCAGAGAGAGAGAAAAGAGAAGTAGACCTAAATAGACATTTCTCAAAAGATGACATACAAATGGCAGTGGGTATATAAAAATGCTCAACCTCACTAATCATCAAGAAGAACCAAATCAAAACCACAGAGAGGGCCAGGGATTTAGTTCAGCAGTGCCACTGCCTGCCTTGCAAGCACAAGGTCCTGAGTTAGATCCCCGGTACAAAAACAAAACAAAAAAAACATAGTGAGTACCTCACCCCAGGAAGAATGGCTATTATCAAAGAGATAAAAGATAACAAGTGCTGGTGAGAATGTGAAAAGGGAAACTTTTCACACTGTTAATGGGAATGTAATTTAGTACAGACATTATGGAGAACATTATGGAGGTCCCTCAAAAACTTAAAAATAAAATTACCATATGATCCAGCAATCCCACTACTGGGTATATATCCTGAAGAAATGAAATAATTATATTAAAGAAACATCTGCATTCCTGTGTTTATTCCAGCACTATTTACAATAGCCAAGAAATGCAAACAATCTAAGTGTCCATCAGTTGATGAATGAATAAAGAAAATCTGGTATGTACACATCATGGAATACTATATAGCCATGAAATAATGAATTCCTGTCATTTGCAGCAATATGAATGGAAATGGAGGTCATTATGTTAAGTAAAATAACCCAGGAACAGAAAGATAAGTACTAAATGATGTCACTCATATGGGGAATATTAAAAAATTGACCTTATAGAAGTTGAAAGTAGACTGGTAGTTACCAGAGGCTGAGGAGAGAAAGGGGAAGGAAACAACTAGAAAAGACTGATTAATGGGTACTAACTTACAGTTACACAGAACTGAGAAGTTCTAGTGCACGGTTGCACAGTAGGATTAGTAGGGAGAACAGTAAAGCACTGTATTTTTTTTTTATGAGACAGGATCTTGCTGTGTGTTACAGGCTGGCCTTGAACTCCCTATGCAACCCAGGCTACCCTCAAACTTGCAGTAATCTTCTTGCCTCAGCCTCCCAAGTGCCAGGATTACGGGCATGCACCACCATGGCCAGCTTGCGCTGTGTATTTTGAATGTTGCAGAAAAGGGTTTAGAATGCTTTCACCTGTAAACGACAAGTGTTTGAAGTGATGGGTATGTTTAATCCTATTTAAACATTACACGATGAATCTGTGTATTTCAACATCACATGGTATCATGAAAATGTACAATTTTTATTTTTTATTTATTAGTTCAAAATAAATTTTTAAAAAGATTTCCCTTTATCTAGCCCCAAACCACAGATAGATATATTTTGCAACACTTTCTACTTAGAACTCACACACACATACACACACACACACACACACACATATATCAAGATTTCACCTGCTTTAAACTCCATAGTTCTGTGTGATGCAGTATTTTATTTTTCACTTACTCTATTTTAAATATATTTGTTTTCACACAGATGTGTTGCAAGGAGGACTATTCAGCCAAATGTTGAATCCTCACAACTGTACTGCCCTGACTAGAAGTACTCGAAAAGGTAGTTACTTTAGCAACCATGGTATGCCCTATTTAAATTAGCTAACAATTTTTCTTTGTATTCCTCTCATTATAACTAGTTTGATGGTTATAATGTAAAAAATAAAGCATACAAAGTTAGAGAACTATAATTATTGTGAAGCTTCCTAAATAACTGCTTAACCTTGTTTTTCTTTTCTGATATATGTAGATATAGTCAAATTCAAATATTTTAGTATTTATCATTCACCGATACCAATGCTACACAAATAAGATCTGAGGCCTAATTTGCCTTAGAATTCAGAATTTGAAGAGCTTTCAAACAGCAACAATAAGTCATTTTTCATGTTTATTTTCCATGTACATAAAGACATACCACTGTGCCATCAACACGTCAGACAAAATCCAACATGGCTTAGCACAAAAATTATCCAAAGAATGACCATCAGAAAAAGAGTGGTGGCAAAACAACTATGCTAAAATTGTATTCTGACTTGAATTATATTTGCATTCATTTGTTTCCTAATACTTCTGGAGAACTTTGTGGCAAAAAGACTGGGTTTTTTGTTTGGTAGTTTTTAAAATATAGAACATTTGTCAGCCCTCGGTTATCCCTTCTTGGGTGAGAGTGTGATAGAATAGAAGCCAACTTTTGTTTTGGAATTTCATTGACATGGCCTTTGGCAGCTTATGAGACCTGTCCTCACTCATTGTGTCCTTTGTACACTGATGCCTGCTCATAAGGAAGGGCAATGAGGAAGGTCTAGGGACAATATCCGAGCTTTCCCTTTAGAGATTGAGCCCCCATGATTTTCGTACAATAGAGCATGAGTAATACTTGTTACAGAATAGAAGAAAAATATTTGCTAAACAGAATATATCATTTCTCCTACACATTTAAAAAGTTAAGTGGATTGTAGAATTTTGCATAGGAATGAATAAATACATTACAAACTAGATCTAACTAGTCACATCAATTAGCCTTCTCAAAATATAGCCTTTTACTTTAATTATGCTTGGGTTGTTTAGATTTCTTTAAATGTTTTTAATGGTATCACAAAACTGTTATTTGAGGATAAAATAAATGATGCAAGACATTGTTACTTTATCTTACTGTCTTTACAGTTATACAATATTAGGAAAAATTACAAAATATGCTATGTTTAGTATTTTATTCAGATCAAATCTGTGGCCAAAATGAATTACAAGCACAGTTCCTACCAATTCTTCTCCACTAAATTTAGTAATCTTGCCTGTCTCTGTATGAGTGTTATCACCATAGAAGTACTACCAGGTACATTTTCATTTTTATCTTCTAAAAATGTGAAAAAGTGCTTTATTTTTTCAGGATGAAATCATTAAACTACATATAAAATAGCTGAAGACTTTAGTAAGAGAAATTGGGCCATTTCCATTTCATTTTCCAAAAGACATTATTGCCAGAAAAAAAAATGTTTGGCAAAGCTCTTTTCCTTGTAAGCATTAAGAAAAGATGGTCATAAAACAAAAAAGAAAGATGTTCTCCAATGAATCCAGGTCCCAAACTAACCACAAGCAAAAATGTTTATAAAAATGATTTTCTTAAACTATTAGACTATTTTTTTTAAAAAAGTCCTCTACAAAGAATACCATTTTAGCCTAGATTCCACTTGAAGATTGAAATGCAAAGATAGCATTGTACTTTGAATTTCACTTCTCACTCTATGAGGAAACTGTAGAGCTTTACTTGGGGTATTGACATCTGTACTGTCCACTGTTTCAAGTTACACACTGTCTCTGCAGATGGCATTTCTGACGCATGAATATAAAGTACCAAAGTACTCGAGAGTTGCAAGGCCACATGTGCCAACCATGCTTTAAATAAATATTTGCATTATAAAAATTCTGTAGGTTATTTTCATTACCACAATCTTACTCTTGAAAACCCATGCTGTTTTCTACAAAAAGGAAGATGAGGCTCCCTGTGTTTCTCACTTAGCTTCCATGACACTCCTTTGGCAATATCTTCAGTATGCCATCAAAATAATACCAGACAAATGCTCCTGACTGCTGGGGTCTATAGTTTTTCACAGCATGTTTCTTCCCCTGCAGCTGACAAGAAAAATAAACATCTTCCAAAGAAAGTAAATGCCAAAATGTCTCATCGATTCCCAGTAAAAAAAAAAATCCCTTTTTAAACATTAATTGTGATAATGTTTGACTTAAAAGACAGGCAAAAAGGAAAAGTTTGAGCCTGATGTGAAGAACATTAGGAACATTATGATTTCAGCAATGTGATGTAACTGAAATACATGGGAAGGCCACTAGTCTTCATTTGACTGCAAACCAGCCGCTCATTTTTTGAAGGATTAGAATCACCTCTCAGTTTGGATCAGAGAATTTCTCTAAAATGTTTAAACTGTTCAGTTCAGTGATGACCAAATTTCATCTCCCGAAATACTACCTATTATTGAACACTTATTTTTGTGTTTCATTCATGGTCAAGAAATAGCAATGACTTTTAAAACCTCTATACTTCATTCAAATTATTTTAGAAAAAAAACTAAAAGCAGGTTCCCTTTAAGGTCCCCCCTCCTCCGTGCGCCTCCTACCTTCTGGCTTTTCTGCTACCTGGTCCCACACTACAGAGGCACAGGAGATTATAAAGACCCTTGTCCTGAGCGCCATAAGATAGAGCAGAAGCTAGTAACAGAAAGAGGGCTTCTCAGGCTCCTTGATGAAAATTGAAGCTCAGCAAAAAAGTAAAGAGAATCTCTACAATAAAGGCACATCAGACCACTGTACTTCGGCTGCTGCTGGCTTGCTGAGACTCATTGACTTGTATATGCACAGGGATTGCCATGTTGCCTACTGTGACAGCAGAGACATACCCTGAAGGAGGCCCATAATTTCTATTGCTATTTGCAAAAAAGAAAAAAATAATAATTTTTTTCTTTTATTTTTAACTCCTAATTTTTACTTTTTTTCTACTCTTCAAAGTTTTACTTTTCTTTCTTTTATCTTTTCTTTCTCTCACTCATTCTCTTGCTGTCCCACATTGTACCTCATCTCCCCATTTGTTCCTTTCTGCACTGAATTCGGATTTCTCCCTTATTGTTTTTTACTTCTCTTTTTCCGTCTCTTGATTATCATTAGGTTTAAAGGAAATTAAATTTGGTATCTAGCCTCCCTGTTGCTGTTAGGTGATTCTATTCACATCTTTGTTCTTTCATTCTGCCTTTTTCTCTTGCCTTTAACAACTTCTTAGAGTTTGTGTGATCTTTCTGTGTCTTCTGGCCTCACCGTTAATCTTACCTGTTCTTTTACCTTTCCCTCCCTCCCCAACTCTTTTTAACTCCCCACCCCAAAGGGGAAAGATGCTATATTGAAGAGTTTATTCATTATAAATTTATGGTGGGTTGGTCCTTGGTTTTAATTTAACTCACATAGTTAAAAATGATAGATTAATAACTACCACAAATTGTCATTTTCTAAGCTATGCTTGATACTATGGTATTGCTGACTATGCCATTTGGGCTAACATGTTGTGATTGATCTAATTAGTTTTCTTTCCTGGTATAAGAAAAATATAATAGCTTCAGAGTCATTAGAGTCTCAAAACCCAAACACAAGCTATATCTGGAAGACAGCTCTGAAAAGCAATCATTCCACAAGGGTTTTAAACACAAGCAACAAAGATACCTACATTAAGAAATTTTGAAATATCAACCCAGGAATTAAATCAAGGACAGTACCAAAAACAAAAATGAGAAGACACTTAAGCAAGGCACAAACACAGGCTTCCACACCACAAAAAGGAAATGCTAGGGGAAATGAGGTGGAAAAGTCTGATAAGCAACCACTTGGACACCCTGAACTGAGAGCACAGGAAGTAACAAAGCAGATGCATGAGGCTCCAGAAAATTTCAAAACAGAAATAATCTCCCAGATAAATACAGAGATGGTGAGTAGAGTGAAAGACATGATTAGAAGCTCTAGAGCAGAAACAGATAAGAAAATAGATGAGATCAGAAACATGCTGGAAGCCATGAATGCCCAGCATAAGAAAGAAATGGAAAACATGATCGCCCAACGCAAGAAATAAATGGAATCCATGAAACAGATTCAAACAGATATTCAGGAGATTAAAAACTCCATTGCAAGCATGCAGAGCAGACTAAGAGAATCTGAAGACAGAATATCAGATATAGAAGACAGGATTGCAGTTAAGGACCATGAAAATAGAGATTTCTTAAAGAGAGTAAGGGACCATGAAAAATCAATCCAACAGCTGCTGGATGATGCAAAGAAGAATAACATAAGACTGACAGGAGTCCACAAAAAAATAGGAGAAAGTACAATGGACATAAAAAAAACTGTTCACAGAAGTAATAGTAGAAAACTTCCCAGGCAGAGGTAGAGAATTGGATGTACAGATAAGTGAGGCATATAGAACTCCAACCACCCATGACCAAAAAAAATCTACACCTAGGCATATAATAGTCAAGACCCCAGAAATCCAACAGAAGAACAAAATTCTACAGGCAGTTAGAGAAAAGAAACAAATCACCTACAAAGGAAAGCCCATCAGAATCACAGCAGATTTCTCAACACAAACCCTCAAATCAAGGAGAGCCTGGAGTGAAGTATTTCAAGCCCTAAAAGAAAATAACTTCCAACCTAGACTGTTGTATCTGGCAAAATTATCTTTCAAAATCTATGGGGAAATTAGATACTTCCATGACAAAGAACACCTGAGAAATTTCGTGAACACCAAACCAGCACTCCAAACAATTTTAAGCAATATCCTAGAAAAAGACAATGAAGGTCACAACTTCATGAGGCCCAGCAGAGAGAAGGAACCATGCAAGGTAAGACACTAAAGAGAAAGGGGGGAAAATAAGAAATAAAAGAGCCAATAGGAGTAAAACATCATGACAAGGATGAGTCAATATCTGTCGATTATAACTATCAATGTTAATGGCCTCAATTCACCAATCAAAAGAAATAGACTGGCAGAATGGATTAAGAAGCCAAACCCAGCAATATGCTGTATACAAGAAACACACCTAACTCAAAAGGAAATCCATAGACTGAAAGTAAAACGATGGAAAACAGTTCTCCACGTGACAGGAACCCAGAAAAAAGCAGGCGTAGCAATCTTATTTGCAGATAAAGTGGATTTCAAACCAAAACTAATTAAGAGAGACAAAGATGGTCACCACATCCTTGTGAAAGGAACAATCCAAGAGGAAGAGATGACAATCCTAAATATATATGCACCAAATACAAATGCCACCAACTATACAAAACAAATATTAGTGGACATGAAAAACCAAATAAGCACTAATACAAATGTAGTGGGGGACCTTAACACTCCTCTATCACAAGTAGGCAAATCAACTAGAAAAAAAATTAACAATGAAATTCTAGAACTAAATCAAGCTATTGAACAAATGGACTTAATACATGTTTACAGAGTGTTCCACCCCACAAAATCAGAATACACATTCTTTTCAGCTGCACACGGGTCATTCTCCAAAATAGATCACATGCTAGTCCATAGGACATATCTAAGTAAATGTAAAAGAATCGAAGTTATCCCCTGTATATTATCAGGCCATAGTGCAATACAATTGGAGATCAATAACATAAGAAATCACAAAACTCCCACAAACACATGGAAATTGAACAACACCCTCCTGAACAACCAATGGGTGACAGAGGAAATTAAAGAAGAAATCAGACAGTTTCTACAAGTAAATGATAATGCCAGTACAACATACAGGAATCTGTGGGACACAATGAAAGCAGTTCTACAGGAGAAATTCATAGCAGTGAATGCCTGTATTAGGACAACAGAAAGAACTCAGTTAAATAACTTAATGCAGAACCTCAAGCTCCTAGAAAAAGAAGAGCATAACAAACCCAAAGCTCATATAAGAAAGAAAATTATGAGGATCCGAGCAGAAATCCATGCAATGGAGACTAAGAGAATGATACCAAAAAAATCAATGAATCAAAGAGCTGGTTTTTTGAAAGAATAAATGAAATTGATAAACCTTTAGCCAACCTTATCAAAAAAAGGAAAGAAAAGGCTCAAATCCATGGAATTAAGAATGAAAAAGGTGAAGCCACAACAAATTCAGCAGAAATCCAGAGAATCATCAATACCTACTTTGAGAAACTGTACTCTAATAAAATGGAAAACACAGAAGAAATGGACAGATTCCTAGATACATATGAATTGCCAAAATTAAATGCAGAAGATATAGAAATTCTAAACACCCCAATAAAAATGAGTGAAATTGAAAATGTATTAAAAAACTTACCAACAAAGAAAAGCCCAGGTCCTGATGGCTTCACTGCTGAATTCTACAAGACATTTAAAGAAGAACTATCGCCATTACTCTTTAAACTCATATCAAGGAAATTGAAAGGGAAGCAAGGCTTCCAAATTCTTTCCTGGAAGCAAGTGTTACTTTGATTCCAAAACCAGGGAAAGACCCAACCCAAAAAGAGAACTACAGACCAATCTCCCTAATGAACATAGATGCAAAAATCCTCAACAAGATACTGGCAAACAGAATACAGAGGGTCATCAAAAAGATCATACACCCTGACCAAGTTGGATTTATCCCAGGGATGCAAGGATGGTTCAACATCTGTAAATCAATAAATGTAATACACTATATTAACAGAGTCAAGGACAAAAACCACATGATCATCTCAATAGATGCAGAAAAAGCATTCGACAAAATCCAACACCCATTCATGATAAAAATGCTACAGAAAATTGGAATAGGAGGTCTTTATCTCAACCTGATTAAGGCTATCTAGGAAAAACCAACAGCCAACATCATACTAAATGGTCAAAAACTGAAAACTTTCATGCTAAAATCAAGAACAAGACAAGGATGCCCACTATCACCACTCCTGTTCAATATTGTTCTGGAAATATTAGCCATAGCAATTAGACAGGAGAAAGAAATAAAAGGAATAAACATAAGAAAGGAAGAAGTGAAACTGTCATTATCTGCTAATGATATGATACTTTACATAGAAGACCCAAAAAACTCAGTCAAAAGTCTTCTAGACCTAATTGACAGATTCAGTAGAGAAGCTGTATACAAGGTCAACACTCAAAAAACAATAGCCTTCTTATATACAAATAGCAGACCCATTGAGAAAGAAATTTGGGAAATAATTCCTTTTACAATAGCTTCTAGAAAAATGAAATATCTAGGAATCAACCTCACAAAGGAAGCAAAAGACCTCTACACTGAAAACTACAGCACTCTGAAGAAAGAGATCAAAGAGGATATAAGAAAATGGAAAGATATCCCTTGTTCCTGGGTAGGAAGAACCAATATAGTGAAAATGGCCATACTTCCAAAACTACTATATAGATTCAATGCAATGCCAATTGAAATTCCAACAATATACTTCACAGAACTAGAGAAAACAATCCAAAAATTCATTTGGAAGCAGAAGAAACCTAGAATAGCAAAAGCAATTCTAGGCAACAGAGACATGGCTAGGGGTATCACAATCCCCAACTTGAAACTATACTACAAAGCTACTGTGATAAAAACAGCATGGTACTGGCAAAGAAACAGACCCAAAGATCAGTGGAATAGATTAGAAGATGCAGAAACAACTCCAGACATACTCAGCCTCCTCATCTTTGACAAAGGAGCCAACCACCCTCATTGGAGGCAAGATAGCCTATTTAATAAATGGTGTTGAAAAAACTGGATTTCAACCTGCTAAAGATTAAAACTAGATCCACACCTATCACCATGCACTAAACTAAGATCGAAGTGGATTAAAGATCTAAATATTAAGACAGAAACACTAAACTTGCTGGAAGATAAGTTAGGTAGAACTCTTGATGACACTGGCATAGGAAAAGACTTCATGAACAAATCTTCAGTAGCACAGGAGCTAGCACAAAGAATCAACAACTGGAATCTCATCGCATTAAAAAGCTTCTGCACTGCAAGAGAAACTACCAACAGAGCTAAGAGACAACCTACAATGTGGGAAGAAATATTTAGCAGCTGTAGCTCAAAGGTCTACTATCAAGAATATATAAAGAACTGAAAAAAATCAGACACCCCAAATTCAAAGACCCAATTCAAAATGGGAATCCAAAATGAACAGACATTTCTCAGACAAAGAAGTAAAAGCAGCAAATAAATATATGAAAAAATGTTCAACATCACTGGTCATTCGAGAGATGCAGATGAAAACAACACTGAGATTCCAACTCACCCCACAAAGAATGGCTGCTATCAAGAAATCAACCAATAACAAATGCTGGTGGGGTTGTGCAGAGAAAGGAACCCTTCTCCATTGTTGGTGGGAATGCAGATTGGTGCAACCACTGTGGAAATCAGTATGGAGATACCTCAAAGAACTAGGACTATAGGTCCCATTTGACCCAGCTATTCCCCTACTGGGAACCTTCCCCAAAGAATTAAAAGAATCATACCACAGCGATATATGTGCACCTATGTTTATAGCGGCACAGTTTGTAACAGTTAAAGCTTGGAAACAGCCTAAGTGCCCATCGACTGGAAACTGGATAAAAAAGGTGTGGTTTTTTTTTTTTATAAAATGGAGTACTACTCAGCCATAAAGAATGAGAAACTAGAGATATTTATAGCTAAATGGATGCATATTGAGGCCATACTCTTTTAAGTGAAATAAATAAGACACACATGTGTAAATACCGAATAGTTTCTCTAGTACGAGAAATTGAAAGTGTAAATAAGGATGAAAATGATTAAAATGAATAATTGATAATTTGAAATAAGAAAAGCTCCAAGGGTTTGGGGATGGTGGAAGGGGAAGGGGAAAGGGAAGAAAGGAAAGGAAAAATTGAGAAAAAAATGGAATCAAACTCTGTAAATAGGGAAGGGTGGAGGGGGTGAAGGGTGCATAGGTAATGGGAGAAAAAATAAGAACTAAGATACATCATGTTCTAGTACAAACACCCAATGATAAATGTAAATGTATTTTATACCTAAAATGTACCAATAAATATACATATATATAAATTTTTTAAAAAGAAACTTATAGTTACAATAAAGGAATAGGAAAAATAACAGTCACTGGAAAATTAGTGACAACATTGGGAAAACTTGCCTCTAAGCTCAGTGGTAGGAAACATGCCAATGGTGAGGAGTTGAGCAAACAAGCAGAGACCCCATGGGGCTGGGAGTCTGAGGGACTCCTGATCTTTAGGCAAGATGGTGATGCTGTTGAGTCCTTGCACACTGGGACTCTCTAAATCAATGGCAGAAAAAACTGGGAAACCTTATGGCAATTCATCAGTGAGAAAAGATAAAAGGATTTCTTAAACAAGTGTTTAGGCAACTATCAAAAGCATTCAATTTGTGTGTAAGCACTCCACTTATGGTATTTATTTTAACCCTGATATTTGTAAGCAGAAGGTAGATGATAATCATTTATAGGTTATTTTCTTAGTATAAAGAATTGCAATTTTATTGAGGAGGGGAGCACAAATAAATGGACAGTGTATATATTCAGGTTTATTCGCATATCATTATCAAAGGGCAAGTGTGAGGATTCTAACTTTAAACTCAAAGTACCACCAAGTGAATGTCAGAACTCGAAATGTCAGCATAGTATTAATTTAATTAGAATTAGAATTAATTAATTTAATTAGAATTAATTTAACTGTAGAGAGGCTTCATAGCACCCTGACCATTACATTCAAAAAAAAAAAGGAACATGGTAATCAGACCTCTATCCTCCTTAAGGCTAATGTGGGAATTGGTCTCATCTGTTTTAATCACAACACATTCTTAAGGAAACAAAACTAAGAGCTAGAAATGATGCACAGAGTCATCAAATTTAATCCTCTTCTTATAACTAATGCCCAAAATGATAGAGCCAGGACAGGCTTTAAACCCAGGCCTTTTATCTCCCAAGTTCATGCTTCTCTAAACTAATCAAGTACTATTGGGCAAGTTCAGCAATTGTCCCACACAGAGCAAGAATAAAATCCTAGAAAGAACTCTGGCCTGGGAAGCCAGGGACTTGGGATTTGATTCCAGATCTTGCAGCAAGGTACAGCTTTAATGTACCATGGTACGGGAGGTCAGGTATTCTCTGAGTTACTCATGCACCTGAAACTCAAATTATAAGGAAACTTTAAAATAAAGAACCAGAAGTAACTGTAGAAGAACATTCTTTCTAACTGAGCAATTAAGCAAAGAGCAAACACATTTCCTCATGGATGCTGGCCTAGAGAATTAGGGCATGGTGGTTTCCTCCAAGGAAGCAATTTAGTGGGAAAAAGGGGGAAAAGACAGCCCACTTCTTTGGTTAAACCATGAATCCTTTATAAGGAATAGGCTTGCCTACTGGCTCCATTTTCAGTTCCAATTTTTCTCAAGATTGAAGAACTTGCAACTTGAAAAACCAAAGGTATAATTCTTAAGAATATGGTATTTTTAACATAGTCACTAAAAAGTTACAGGAGTATTCTTTAATGGAAAAAAATATACACACTTTGAAATTAAAATAGGTATGATTAATTCTTAAATGTTCCATTGAACATAATATTACGAAAGGTGTGTTTTCATCTCCTGTAAAGGATATTAACATTCCATAGTATAATACAGTAGGCAGATTTGGCAATGATGACAGAATACAGTATTTTTCTTGTAACTTCATCTCCTATGAAGTCACTGTAGTCATGACAAACTCCAGTCCTGCTGGAATGAGGTTCAGAGAATTCACTGAGAGGTGGGACATGGTCTAACAAGAAGAATTCTTTTATCTGTCACAACCATGAAACTGGGTAAGGTTTCCAGTTTCATGAAGGCTAAATTATAAGTTCTGGTGGCTTTTAAATGTCGATCAGTTACTGTGAAAGATCACCTTAGAAGGTAGTATCTTCTCTACTGATTTTTGTGAACCTAACTGTACCATGCTAGAATTTAGGCACTTTCAAGGAATTTGGAGCTGTTTGTCATATGAGTGTTTCCAGACTGCTAAGGTGTTCTTCATGGCATTTCTGCTTATTCCCTTCCAGGTCCATTGCTAGCTGGTATGTCAGCTGGTCAGTGGGCAATTGTCAATGGTCCAATTGGAAGAGATCTAATTCTTATCACCACTCTCCTGTATCTTTCAAATGGTGCCATGTTTGTTCCTCTGCTTCTTAATACTATCTTCCTTTTTGCTTTCCTTTGATTCCTTCTTTTCTTCCTAATACTTTACAGTTTCCATAGCCTAGGCAAACCAATCAGAATGCTCCTTTTTTCTAGTTAGTACACCAATCACCTGTAATATGTCCTTTTAAAAATACTTGCTTCTTTCTTCTTCATGTATACAATTCATTGCTGTGTTCAGTTGAAAGATGACACTGCTTGGACATGTTTTGCTGCTTTGGTTACCTGCAGATATTAGACTCCAGCTTCTTGAGCTTTTCAACATAGGCTCATCCCAGGGACTGTTCAGTTCAGCCTTGGACTAGTTCTGTCCCCAGCTCTGCTTCCCGGGTGGCTGTGAAAACTCAGTAGATGCCTCACCAAGCACTTCTGCCATGTTTCTGCCTTGGAGCCACCACTTCTGAAAGTATTAGAAATTCAGGAGTCTTCCAGGCTGCCGTACCACCACCCCCAGTATCACAGAGTAGAGCTGCCCCCAGTGCAGAGGAGCAGCCTTACAGGATGCCTCCAGCAAAGCCCCCCAGGTTGAAATGAGAAGACACATAAACAAATCTCAAAACCAGATGTCCAGATCACTTAAACAACCCCAAAGGGAAATGAGATGGAACAATCTGATACTCAACCACCTGGACTCCCTGAACTGGCAACAAAAGAGAATCTAGAAAAAATGAAATCAGAAATAATTTCTCAAATAACAGCAGAGATTGTGCCCATAGTGCAAGACATGATTAATAAATCTAGAGAAGACACAGATAAAAAAATAGAAGATCTGAGGAACATGATGGAATCCCAACATAGGAAACAAATGGAAACCATAAAACAGATGCAAACAGATTTACAGGAGATCAAAAACTCCATTGAAAGTTTATGCAGCAGAATGAACCAATGCGAGGACAGAATTTCAGATATAGAAAATAAGATTGCAAATGTGACCAGGAAAAGAAAAATTTCTTTAAAATAGTAAGGGACCACAAGAAATCAATCCAACAGCTGCTAGACAATGCAAAGAAGAATAACATAAGAATGATTGGAGTCAATAAAGAACCAGGAGAGAGTGCAGATGACATAAAAAAACTGTTCACAGAAGTGATGGCAAAAAACCTCCCAAGCAGGAGAAAAGAACTTGACACACAGATAAGTGAGGCATATAGGACTCCAACTAGTTGTGATCATAATAATCTACACATAGACATATAAAACTTAAGATTCCATAAACCCAACAGAAGAACAAAATTCTATAAGCAGTTAGAGAAAAGAAATAAATCACATACAAAGGAAAGCCCATCAGAATCACAGCAGACTTCTCAATGCAAACCCTCAAGGCAAGAAGAGCTTGGAGTGATGTATTTCAAGCCCTAAAGGAAAACAGCCTCCAACCCAGATTGATGTACCCTGCAAAACTATCTTTCAAAATTGATGGAGAAATAAGATATTTTCATGTCAAAGAGCACCTTAGGAACTTCATGAATACCAAACCAGCAGTATAAAAAATTTTAGACAATATCCTAGGAAAAGACAAAGAGGATCACAGCAACCCCAGGAAGCCCAGCAGAATGAATGCATCAGGCACGACAAGAAATTAAAAGCAAAGGGGGAGAATCCAACAAAAACAAAAAGTCATGACAAGGACAAGTCAATACGTATCAGTCATAACCATCAATGTTAATGGTCTCAATTCACCAATCAAAAGAAATAGACTACCAAAATGGGTCAAGAACCAAGATTCAACAATATGCTGCATACAAGAAACACACTTAATTCAAAAAGAAACTCATAGACTGAAAGTTAAAGGGTGGAAAACAATACTCCATGTGACAAGAACCCCCAAAAAGGCAAGAGTAGCTATAGCTACCCTTTTGCAGATCAAGTGGATATCAAACCAACACTAATTAAGAGAGACAAAGAAGGGCACTACATCCTTGTAAAGGGAAGAATCCAAGAGGAAGAGATGACAATCATAAATATCTATGCAGTAAACACTAGTGCACTCAACTATATAAAACAAATACTAATGGACATGAAAAATCATATAAGCACTAATACAATAGTAATGGGGGACCTCAATACCTCTCTGTCACAAATAGATCAACTAGACAAAAAACAAGCAACAAAATACTAGAACTCAATCAAACACTTGAACAAATGAACTTAACACATGTTTACGGGGTGTTCCACCCCACAAAATCAGAATAAACATTCTTTTTAGCTGCGCATGGGTTGTTCTCCAAAATAGATCACACACTCACTCATAGAACATGTTTAAGTAAGGGCAAAGGAATTGAAGTTATCCCCTATATATTATCAGACCATAGTGCCATGAAATTGGAGATGAATAGCAAAAGAAACTGCAAGAAATTCATAAACATATGGAAATTGAACACTATACATCTTAATAACCAATGGGCCACAGAGGAAATTAAAGAAGAAATCAGATAGTTCCTTCAATTAAATGACAATGACCATACAACATATCGGAATCTATGGGACACAATGAAAGCAGTCTTATGAAGGAAATTCATAGCAACGAATGCTTATATTAGGAAAACAGAGTGAGCCCAATTAAAAAACCTGAGGCTGAACCTCAAGCTTCTAGAAAAAGAAGAGCAGGACAAACCCAAAGCCCATACAAGTGAGGAAAGTATAAAGATCAGAGCAGAAATCAATTCAATGGAGACTAAGAGAATGATAAAAAAAAAAAATCAGTGAAGGCAAGAGTTGGTTCTTCAAAAGAATAAACAAAATTGACAAACCCTTAGCCAACCTTGTCAGAAAAAGGAAAGAAAAGGCCCAAATCCATGCAATTAGGAATGAAAAGGGTGAAATTACAACAGACCCAGCAGAAATCCAGAGGATCATCAATACCTACTTGGAGAACCTATACACCAATGAGATGGAAAACACAGAAGAAATGGACAGATTCCTAGATAAGTATGAATTACGAAAGCCAAACGAAGAACACCAAAAATTCTAAACAACCCAATATCAATCAATGAAATTGAAAACGTAATTAAAAACTTACCAACTAAGAAAAGCCCAGGTCCTGATGGCTTCACTGCTGAATTCTACAAGACATTTAGAGAGGAACTACTGCCACTACTGTTTAAACTCTTCAATGAAATTGAAAAGGAAACAATACTCCTGAATTCATTCCTGGAAGAAAGCATCACCTTGATCCCCAAAGCAGAGAAAGACCCAGCTGAAAAAGAGAACAATAGGCCAATCTCACTAATGAACATAGATGCAAAAATCTTAGTAAGATACTGGCAAATAGAATGCAGAAGATCATCAAGAAGATCATACACGCTGACCAAGTGGGATTCATCCCAGGGATGCAGGGATGGTTCAACATATGCAAATCAATAAATGTAATACACTATATCAAGAGAGCCAAGGACAAAAACCACATGATCATCTCAATAGATGCAGAAAAAGCATTTGACAAAATCCAACATGCATTTATGATAAAAACCCTACAAAAAACTGGAACAGATGGTCTCTACCTCAAACTGATAAAAGCCATCTATGAAAAATCAACAGCCAATATCTTACTAAATGGTCAAAAACTGAAATCCTTCACACTAAAATCAGGAACAAGACAAGGATATCCACTATCACCACTCCTGATCAATATAGTTTTGGAAACATTAGCCACAGCAATTAGACAAGAGAAAGAAATAAAAGGAATAAAGATAGAAAATGAAGAAGTCAAATTGTCATTATTTGCAAATGACATGATACTCTATATAGAAGACCCCAAGAACTCCACCAAAAGTCTTCTAGACCTAATAACCAAATTCAGTAGAGTAGCTGGATACAAATTTAACACACAAAAATCAATAGCTTTTCTCTACATGAACAACAGACTCACTGAGAGAGAAATAGGGCAAACAATTCCTTTCATAATAGCATCCAAAAAACTGAAATACCTAGGAATCAACCTAACAAAAGAAATCAAAGACCTCTTCTCTGAAAACTATAGCACTCTGAAAAGAGAGATTGAAGATGATATCAGAAAACGGAGGACATTCCTTGCTCCTGGGTAGGAAGGAGCAACATAGTGAAAATGGCCATACTTCCAAAACTGCTATATGGATTCAATGCAATCCCAATTGAAATCCCAGCAGCATACTTCACAGATCTTGAAAAAACAATCCAAAAATTCATTTGGAACCAGAAGAGACCTAGAATAGCAAAAGCAATCCTAGGCAACAGAGACATGGCAGGGGGTATCACAATCCCCAACTTGCAACTATACTACAAAGCTACTGTGATAAAAAAAAAAAAAAAAAAAACAGCATGGTACTGGCAAAGAAACAGACCTGAGGACCAGTGGAACAGACTAGAACATGCAGAAACAACACCAGACACATTCAGCCATCTCATCTTCGATAAAGGATCCAAACACCCTCACTGGAGGAAAGATAGCCTCTTTAATAAATGGTGCTGGAAAAACTGGGTTTCAACTTGCCAAAGATTAAAACTAGACCTATATCTCTCACCATGCACTAAACTAAAATCAAAATAGATTAAAGAGCTAAATATTAAAATAGAAACGCTGAACTGGCTGGAACAGAGGTTAGGTAGAACTCTTGAAGACATTGATATAGGAAAAGATTTTATGAACAAAACCTCAGTTGCCCGTGAACTAGCACAAACAATCAACAAGTGGGATCTCTTCTTATTAAAAAGCTTCTGCACAGCAAGAGAAACCACCAGCAGTGTGAAGAGACAACCCACAATGTGGGAAAAAATCTTCACCTGCTTTTCCTCAGACAAAGGTCTACTATCTCGAATCTATAAAGAACTTAAAAAGATCAGACCTCCCAAATTGAAAGACCCAATCCAAAAATGGGCATCTGAAATGAACAGACATTCTCAGACAAGGAAGTAGAAATAGCAAATAACCATATGAAAAAATGTTCAACATCACTGGTCATTGGAGAAATGCAGATGAAAACAATGTTGAGATTCCACCTCACTCCAGAAAGAATGGCTTCCATCATGAAATCATCCAATAACAAATGCTGGTGGGGCTGTGGGGAAAGAGGAACCCTGCTCCACTGCTGGTGGGAGTGTCGACTGGTGCAACCACTGTGGAAGTCAGTATGGAGCTACCTCAGAGAACTAGGACTGGAAGTCCCATTTGACCGAGCTATTCCCGTGCTGGGTACTTTCCCCAAAGAATTAAAAGAATCATACCACACCGATATACGTGCACCGATATTCATAGTGGCACAGTTTGTAATAGCTAAAACTTGGAAGCAACCCAATTGCCCATTAACTGGAGACTGGATAAAGAAAAAGTTTTTTAAAAATAAAATGGAGTACTACTCACCCATAAAAAATGAGAAATTAGAGACATTTATAGCTAAATAGATGCACGTTGAGGTGATACTCTTAAGTGAAATAAATAGGACCCACGTGTGTAAATACCAAATAGTTTCTCTAGTATGAGAAACTGAAAGTGTAAATAAGGACCAAAAGGTATAATAGATAATGTGAGATAGGAAGAAAATGGGCAAAGGGGAAGAGAGGTAGGGGAAAGGAAAGAAGGGAATGGAATTAACATGAGGAAATGAAAAAATGGAAACAAAGTCTTTGTAAATAGGGAGGGATGGAGGGGTTGAAGGAAGGGTAGGAGGATGGGGAAAAAATAAGAACCAAGAGAGATTATGTAAAGGTGTAAATTTCCAATGATGAACGTCATTATATTGTATACCTAAAATGTACCAATAAAGTTCATTTTAAAAAAAAAGAAGGATGCCACTGCTCAGAGTCAGAAACTCTGAGATATTTCTAAGTTAGCAACTTCTCTAGAGGGTAAGGGATGGGAACCTAAGCAATAAATAGGTAAATATGATTAAACTTTTCTCATCTCTGCCTAGATCATCTACAATAATCCAAGCAAGAATCCAGTTTCCTTAAAAAGAATAAGCACACTGTACAGAACTAGGGAATTGACTTTTTGTAAAAATACTGGACAATTTTAGAGGAAAACTTATGCCTCATGATATTATATCATTTGTATTATACAAATAAAAATTCTAAGTTTTATTTTGTTCTTTATATTAGTTATATTTGCTAAAGATAAATGCTTTGTCAGCCGAAGCTCATTTCTACCAATGAGTACATTTGAAAGTAAGAGTTATACCTGAAATTTTATTCACATTCCTTTGTTGTAGTATCTGTTGTCTGGACTGCTGTGTGTGTGTGTGTGTGTGTGTGTGTGTGTGTGTGCGCGCGCGCGTGACATGAACACTTGAATTAGTGTAATAATATAAAGACAATTGATACATTCTGATAACAGAAAATCAATACCATGATCATTTATGTTTCTTGAAGATACTTAACCTAATCAAAGTCCAAACTGAGTATCAACTATGCAAAAAAAATACAGAAATGCAATGATTTTATACCAGAAATAGTATGATTCCCAAAGTGAAGCAAACCACAGAGAAAATTCTCTTTTCACAAGCAGGAAATTTCAAATTTAGGTTTTTTTTTCTTGATTTGATTTGCCTAACATTCCATATCACATCCCTTTGAATGGAAAGAAATGTTTGTCATTTAATGTGGTTTAAAAAAAGACCATGATTCTATTTTTAAAGTCTAAGACACCAAAATTTCAAAAAAATCAGCAATCTTTAAAATAAAATTTAATCTTTTGGCAGAGATGCACCTCACCAGGCTCTCTACTGCTTCAAGCTTATATAAAGTCTGAACTGTATGTGTGGACCAGTGAACATTTAGGTTATACAATCAGAAAGTCCGCACTTTAAATCTACCCTCTATTGCTCACAAGCACGCAGCCTTGACAAGTTATTTCACCTCTCTGAATCTCTGTATTTTTGCATGTAAAATAAAATACCACCAATCATGTGGAACTTGAAAATAAGAATCTTGGAACAATGAAGAAAAGGTACATAACAAATTATAATTATTGTCATTACTATTTTCAAAAGTGTGCTGTAGAAAGGAGCAGAAATAACTAAATTAGGATCACGAGTCTAAGATCTACATGCTAACAGTGCCTCTCAAATTGTGATGTGCATAGAAATCACCTTAGATTTTGTTAAAACACAAGTTCTGATTCGGTGAATCTGGGTGAAGCCTGAGATTCTGCATTCCTAATGAGCTCTGTGGGGCTCTAACACTTGTCCATGAATCAAACTTGGAGTATCTGCACGCTATCAATCCTTAGAATGTCACTGATTTGTAATGAAGACATATTTCTTAAACAAAGACTTCATACATGGAAGCATCACCAGGAAAAGGAAAGCAAGAAGGGTCACCTTCCATAAGCCAATTCACCTCTTGGGGTTTCAGGGAAGGAAGGACTTACCTAAAGTTCTTTTCCATTAAAACATCTTATGTTTCCATGGAGCTGGTAAGCATACTTATTCAACTTCAAATTTTCTGATCATTTGTAAGGGAAAAACTATAAAGAATCCCTGGCAGACATCAACAACAATAAACATGAAATCTCACCTGGTTTTGAAAGATGAGGAAACTCTAGAAAAAATGATTGAAAGTACTCACACAGATCTATCACTGGATTTCCAGAGATCTTTGGCAGCAAGTCTTTGAGGATGATTCCTAATAAGATGATTCATTAGTAAGGAATATGAGGGGATCAATTCCATCATGTTCCACACAAGAAGATGAGGTAGCAAGGAGGCTCAGGATTTGTCCAACCTTATTGGAATCATCCAAGTAAAGACAGAGATTCATTTCTCCTAAGCCCCTTTCAAGCTGCCTCTTGAGTTTTGAATGCTTTTCTGACAACAAAATCATTATTATTTTTAATAAATAAACTATCATTAATAACAAAAGAGGTAATATTTAATCTTGAGCCGAAACCAAGCTGAGATATAAGTGGGAGACAGATGTACCCTGACGTAGTCAGGTAGTGTTTACTCAATTTCCAGTGGCCCTAGAGATTTAGTCTAAGATGCAAACAAGCCCAAAAATGTACCCTTCTCCCTCTGCCAGAATTTATAGTCAAATGTTTCAAGCTTCCCTTAAGCCCATGACATTTCATCATCTTCCCATATAGCCCTATAGTTACTCCAGCTGAAAGAAAGAAAAACTCAGTGTTCTGGGAGACCACTGCCTGAGGGCTACCTCAAGAGCTCAGTTTCTTAGTCTGACCTTGAAAACTAAGACAAGCATCTTCAAGACTGCTGAGGTTCTGTCAAATTCCTACCGTGCAAAGACCATGATGCTCTGGTTTAAATACTGAAAATAGCATCCTTTCAGTGGCACAGCTAAACCCTCCATCTGATTTAATGGTAGTAAAACTTCGGGACAGCTTTCAAAATCTTTCTGATTTGACCAGCAGTACATTTCTCTAAGTCTGCCACAACTTCCGGAACAAGTTGGTGGTCAGTCTCTAAAAAGTCTCTAAAAAAGTCACGGCTCATGACCTCTCTGATCAGAAACCTCGAAGAGACGATTGTACAAACTTCCATCTTCAACATGGTGTGAAAGAAAACGGTTGTTCTGGAAGGTACACAATGTGAAACATGACTGGCAAGTTTTCTCCATAAACAGAAAAAATCTCTTCCCTCACAGAGCTGCCTTTATTTGAGCAAGACATTGCAAGGCTTAGAGTCTCCTTGAATCTATTAGAAACCATTCCCTGAGTGAGGAAACAGACATTGTAAATGAACCATGACTCAGAAACCCCCTTGTACCAAAAAATATCCTACAGATTCCAGAGGCATTTTACGTTCTATTTTCCTGACATACTGGTTCTATCTGATTCATTTATTTTTTGTTTAATGCTTTAACCAGTTTCTGTAGATTATTACAGTCAAACAAGTGATTTCTTTCAGGGTTAGTTTTTTTCTCCTTCTGACTTTGGAAGAGTTTCAGATTCAGTTGAAGGAAAGGCTCTGTTATATACTACAGAAACACCCAATACCATATATTCAGCTTAACTACAATAAGAAAAGCCAGACCCAGATGTCCCAAGCTAAACAGAGGAAAAGGAGGAAAATTAAAATTTAGCATTCATTTGCAGAAACTCCGCACTTACGTACATCCCAGATAACCAGTTGGAATCAATGAAAATTTATAAGCTTACAGAATAAAAATCTAATTCGCCTGTCTCCAAGGACATCAGCACTTTCAATTTTTTATGTCTTACACAGATGACTTCCGTGGCATCAGACTAACTTGTCAATTGAGTTGAGAAGTGGACATTTCTATGTTCTTTCCACTAGAAAAACAGAGCTATAATTAAGAAACTCAAGTTGTCCAAATACATGTCTGTATTTAACATGTAACTGTTTTCTCAGATTCTGTCCAGATACAGACCAGAGTTGTTCATATGAACCAAAAATTATAAAAAGATTATGGCCTTTAGTTCAGAAATTCTATTTCTTGGGGGCCGGGGATTTAGCTCAGTGGTTTCGATCCCTGCCGCACAAGCACAAGGACCCGAGTCCAATCCCCGGTACCAAAAAAAAAAAAAAAAACAACAGAAATTCTATTTCTAGACATGAGACTATTTAAGAAAATATACCCAGTAAAGAGACAACCATATGTAGCATTTGTTGAACATTTATTACGAATCAGGCACTGTTTTAAGACTATATCCTATATCTATAAGGTAGATCCTAACACTGAGGAAATGGAGGTTTAGAAAAGGTAAATTTCTTAGTCAAACAGTAAATGATACAGAATATTTTAAAGCCCACACTCTTAACCACTTTGCTGTACTCTGTCTGACTGTTACAGCATTATTTATAATAATGAAAAATCTTAGCAGTCCAATGACCAACAATAGAAGCCTTGGGAAAATAAACACAGTGGGATTCAGTGCAGCCATATGTTGAAGAAGAACAGTATTGTACAGTATGAGAAAATGTTTGAAACACAATGAGGGAGAAAAAAAAGCAGGTTTTATAAATAGCACAGAGTGATGCCCTTTTGATAATATAAGATCCATACAAAGGGTGCTGGGGATTTAGCTCAGTGGTTTCGCCTCCTGCTGCGCAAGCGCAAGGACCTGAGTTCACTCCCTGGTACCAAAAAAAAAAAAAAGATCCATACAAAGGGAAAAAAAATGCAACTATACACACCCAAAATGTTGAAAGTGGTTATCTCACAGGGTAAGCTGTATGATATTTCCTTGCTATTTTCTGTATTTTAACAATATTATATAATCAATATTCCAAAAATATTTTTCATTTTTAAATATTAGTTAATAAAATGTGAGCTATTATTTAGTAAAACTCCTCTAAAAGGGCTCTAACATAAAAATATAATTTTGATTGACTTTGCTCCATCCATTGAAACACAGATTTTTCTAAGAGCCTGTGGGAAAACTTTGGCTAAAGATTTTAATTAAAAAAAAAAATTTGTCATTGGCATTTTCCCATGATCCTACCTGATAAGTGCAAGTTCCTGGAAAGGCCCTTGGGACACAGCCAGGTGTGAAAATCCTTCCATGTCTAAGGTGCAGCCCAAGCTAAAACTCAAGACAGTAGACATCTTGATGGGAGAAGAAATCTCTTCCTCCCGAGCATGTCACTGGGAGGTTGGTAAATGGCATCACTATGTTCACAGCAGATGCCAGAAGCTTCCAAACATGGAGGTAAATTAATGTTTGCCCTCCATCCTTCTCAGTTCACTCATGCTGAAAACTGTTTTTCACCTTTTGAAATCCATCTGATTTGAAGTCAATGAATAGTTTTCTGCACTAATAGCTTGAAATACATGAGAACCAGTTTATAGCAATCACAAGTGTAGGAACTACTGAAGCAAAAGAACTGAAGGAGTAATTATAGTTAATATGAGATTAATTGAGCTGTGCATAGAACAGAAAAGACTGTGCCATAGAGTATTGAGAATCCCTCTTCCAGATGTAAAGCAACAAAATGTTGGTATCATGTAACTATCATTAGCCAGTGCTGGCTAACAGAGAATGTGGATGGAAGAGACTCACATTTAACGAGTGCCTACTAAGTTGCAGATTGTGCCTGCACATAAATTAGATCTTCATGACAACCCTATTCGGGTAGAAGCTAATCAACTCTCAACTTCCCTAGGAGGACATTGATAACCAGAGTCATCTCTACGCACGGGTCATATTCTCTCCACTGGAACACATTTCTTTCCTAACAAGCACATATTCACAACAGAGAACTTCTCAAGGTAGGAACCCTTTTTCAAGACTCTTCTAACTTTTTAATTTTTTCTCAGTATTTGCTTTTCCTCAGATATCACAAAAATGCTGGTTTATATACTTTTAAGCTTTTCTGCATCTTTTTCAATAAAAATCATGATTTTTAAATTGAATATTACCATTTAAAGTCACAGAGTTCTGCTAGCTTGTGCTAGCACAGAACTGTGCTAACTTCATCAACAGCTACATTTTTTAGTTTCTAATTCAGTATAGTAATCTTATATTCTGTTGAAGTAAAAAATTTTTACTTCTTTAGGTGTGTCGAATGATGTCAAAGAGATTTCATATATGTTATTGATATATTCTTGATTTAAAATTGAAGAAAATTTGTTCATCTAGTCAAAAGAAATTCACTATCCTTGTTGCTATAAACAAAAATAGAGTTGAAGCGTATCAATTTGACAATTGGACAATGTTGTGCTGGGTAAAGGATTGTCATGAACTTGACATGGTTAAATTAATAGCCATCTCAATTCAGGTGTATGTCTAGTTCTAAATATTTGCAGCAACATCTTATACAGAAGATGGAATAACCCAGGAGAGTATGTTCATTAAAATAAAAAGCATCTTATTAGAAAGAAATTTGGGAATTATTACTGTCTTTTCTACCATTGTCACTCATTTTCAGGATTTCAAAAGGTGTGATTTGAAAGGTAGGTGAAGTAGCAACTAAAGGTAGAAAGCAATTAATGAAGAGATGAGTTAAAGGGTTATAACCTCACCCCAGTATCTCAAAATGTGACTGTACTTGGAGATAGTTAAAGTAAAATGGGTCCCTAAAGGAGGCCCTAATCCACTAGGACTGGTGACCTTATAAGAAAAGGAAGTTAGGATAGAATCAATGCATGGACACAAATGAAAGGCCATGTGAGGACACAGCAAGAGGGCAACTATCTGCAACTAAATAAGAGAGGCTTTGGAAGAAACCAAACCTGATGGCATCTTCATCTCGGACTTTTAGTCTCCAGAATTGTGACAAAATTAATTTCTGTTGTTTAAGTTACTTAGTCTGTGATATTTTGTTATGGCAGCCCTAGCAAACTGGTACACAAATTTTGAAAACTGTCTAGGAAAGAATATAAAATGGTAGTAGTTATCTTGTACCTTTTTGGTATTGGCAAAATTTTTTTGTCTTAACTTCTCTCTTAGAAACAAAGCTCTTAAGGCTGCATCTACTTTTTCAGACAAACAAATGAAAGCAATGAGATATTCTGTGGTGAAAGATCTTTGGAAACAAAGTCAGATACCCTGGGTCTGAGTTTCCACCTTCCTGACACCGGGAAGTCTCTACATGAGGCACTGGAAGGGGATGAGGATAACAGGAAGGGGCAAATGAAGAGAGACACTGCCCTTAAAAAGCTCTGGGTCCAGAAAAAGAGCCACACACTTGTTACTGTAAAACTGCACCAAAAATGTAAGCATGTTGTATAATTCAAGAGTCATGGAAACAACAGGCAGTGTATGAATTAATACTGAAAATATTTAAAAGATATCACAATCTATAAAAGGAGATTCCAGTGCACTCCAAAGTCTCTAGTAAGTGTAAAATTATACAATTTTGAAACCCCTCTGTTGAAAATGATTTGGGTGGTTAGTAACAGTCAGGATGAGAACTCTAAACTATCCATAACCACTTTTTTATTCCTATAAGTTTCCTATCAATCATTTTGTGTGTGTGTGTCTGTCTGTCTGTCTTTCTTAGAAGTGGCATGGAAGAGATTTTCTTTTTAAATTTAAATAATTTTTCAGTAAAAAATAATAAGCCATATTGATTCAGAGTCAGACTACACAGTGAATGCAACCTCAAGTGTAAACTCCAAAGTCGAAGGAATGTATCTACCTTATTCTTCATTGCAAGTTCAGAGGCTAACATGGTATCTAGCATATAGCACATAGTCAACAAATATTTGTTGCTTGACTATTGTACGGATAGATAAACATATTCTCTATCAGATGATATGTAAAATTTATTGGGGGGAATGAAACATCTTAAAATTTAGCTCTAGAAATACTCTTACAAATACATGTCCAGTTGTTGAATGTAGTAGCAGGTTTAATGGATCTGACAGAATACTTAAATTCCAGGGTCTTCCACACTTCATAGTTGTGTTACTAATATCTCTAGATTTCCATGTCATTGCTGATCAAATGAGATCAGTGATACCAATACTTCCATACATCCATGGATTGCTGCGAAGATCACATAAAATACTGTGCATAAAAAGTCCTTGAAAAGGAAGCGGAATGGCACAAATGTACAATCAGGTACTATTTATGTTGTAAAGACTCCCACTGTCTCTTACAGCTCAAAGTTCAAAAATAAAGTTTGACTTGAACTTTGGAGATTTTAGAAGGGCACTTAACTATACAAGAAAAAATAAACTTTGAAAAAGGCATGAGTTTAGAGAAGTTGGAAGTAATACATTGGTTGATGCCTGCCCCATGATTGTACTTTGAACAGTAGGACCATACCATTCATAGAACTAAATCAAGGTAATTTACTTTTCAGTAAATCCTCAATTTCAAAGTTGCCTCTGGCAGGAAATGTTATATAGCTGTAAAATATGATCCTTCATCAGAGTCATTTTAAGACTTTTGTGTATCCTAGCTACTTAGTTTTGGATGCTATACCCTCTGTCATTTCAAAAATTAAAATATTCTCACATTCTAGGTTTAATAAAACTCAGAACACAACTCTAAAAAATGAATTGCACTGTAGTTAACTGGCTGGCATAGCATTGTATTGATAAATATTTATTCATTTTGATTTTACCATTTTCTTTCTGTAAGCCAGTAATTGTTTTCAAATCTCACAGGCCCTTGAAAAACTAGTGGCTCTTAGATAGGGCATACAATAGGAACAGATAAAACAGTCTTGTCCTTCATAATTGTCTAATTACTTATTTTGTATAATTGCACTCGATTTTGAATAAGAAGAAAAAGTCTTCAGTCACTGTTTCCTAGTAATCTATGTCCACAAGTCTATTTTCCCCACTTGCTCTGTTTGCCTAAGACTGGTCATTTGTTACCTGCTAGTTCCAATTGATTTCCTTTGCCTTTACCTCCTTTAGCCATGAGTGCAAAGAACAGACTGTGCGATTTATACCAGCCATCTAGTACCAATCATTAGATAACAAGACCCTGTACTGAAAGCATTTAGAGTAAAACAATAGTTTAAGTTTACCTTTGCTTTCATTTCCTTCTTTATTACACTAGGTTCAAAGTGAGGCCAAAAATGGTATCACAAGGCCTATTTAGACATCCAAGGAAAGAATGCCAAGTCATTCTAAACAAATCCCTCAGCTCCAGTAGAATTCTACACATTTTCAAGTGGAAGTTTCTAATAACATCTTTCGGCTTGGTTTCTCTCATCTGTTTTAGTCACTGTCTTTACATATAAAGGGAAATGAGTCATATTAAGTTGTTCTCCAGCAAATGTTCAATAATGACATATCTAAAGTATCCTGTTTGCTAGTAAAAAGATAAGACTGTCCTCTGAAAGAAGCAAGGTTGGACTATACCAAAGGGATTACAGCAGAGTTAGACAAATCCAAAATCATTAGCCAGGGGGAATTTGAACTTGTGGCCTTTCTTCAAGTTGGAGGGTAGGAAGGGAGTAGCAGGGACCTGTCAGCCTTGGAAACCCAAGCTTGTTGCAGAGAGGCTGAGAACTTCCGGTGCTTATTAAAAGGCTGCAATATCTTGTATGGATGTCCTGATAATTATTTTCTAAAGTTGACACTGCCCACTGGCTTGCTGTTGCTAGTAGAATATAAGCGAGACCAGTCTTCCAGGATTATGGAAGGCTAAAACATACACAAAAGAAATAAAAGTCTCTCCTCCACCTGTTGCCAATCAAATGGTACAAATGCAAAAAAAAAAAAAGGAATAAAAAATTTTTTAAATGTGAGCTAAAGTTGACTTCCCTAATTTGTGATTCCCAAAGAGATTTCCTGATTTAAACACCTGATTAGTATTAAAGTCACACAGACTAATTTCAATATCTGCCAATGGAAATACAGTTAGACAGGTCTGCCACAAATCCTAAAGCGAAATACACAGTTCTGAGATTTTCAGATTACCCTGTGTTGAGGTTCTCCGTTCATAGCATGGATTAGTGCTTACGTATATAAATGGCTACAGTGCACACCAGGTAACTGAGGTATAAGCAATAGAGATAGTTAGAGACTGCCAGGGACAGGAGAGGCCGTGTGTCATGTGAAGAAGGTAGGTGCTATTCAGCTTTGGCTAGTTGTTGACACCTAGAAAACTGGCCTGATGTGGCCAGATAATTTGATACTTCAAGGCTAGTCAGAAATTTGGATTTTTGGGTGTTGTTTTCCCATTTTTTAGACACATTGTATTGGCCAACCTATATTATATCTGCAGGTTGAATGTAGGCCAGGGGGCTATTATTTTGAGATTTAGTATGAATCCTGTTTAATTTTGCCGCTTTGGCATGAAGAAAGGTGATAACTACACCACTATCATTTCTTTGCTTTCGTTATTTTAATTAGCCTTCGCGGATCTGAAAGAGTTACTTAAAAATATTCAACAACAAAGAAGTATAGGAGGGGGAAAATGTCTATGCAACAGTGGCACAGATGTCAAAGTCACACAAACGCATCCTTCATTTAAATTACAGAAAGTTTTTAAAATATGAAAGTTAGTCATACAGGTAAATTAGTTCAATCTCAAGTATCTTTACAAGTCCTGTTAATCTATAGATCTAATTCATCCATTTTCCCTACTATCGAATTTTAAAATGTATGCACAGTGAGGTGACCCTTGTGTCAAAGACTACAAATGGTGCTTAAAGATATGCAGCACCATTTTAAAGAAGCACACACATTTTCATAAGCACAGTTAAAAGGGGAAAGGTTAAAGCCTACACTAGATTGTTCTATTCTGTGCCAAGCTTCTGCTCCAGCTGCAACTAAATAGTGGTTCTCAGGCTTAATGACATAAAGACCCATGTAAATTCTAACTGTTTACTATGTGATTAGAACTTCTGTGGGCAAAAAAAAAAAAGCTCATATTTGATTTCCTTGCTGTCTGCACTTGCCCAAATCCTTTACCCACTAGGTATGTACTGAAGCTGTGTAAACTCATTATTTTTCTTCTGGAAGCAAGGTAAAACATAAAAGTTTATAGAAACAGTGAAACACAATTGTGGAAAATTCATTTTATATGAAGGGAAAAAAAACTAGTCTATATATTACAACCAATGTTTCCATGTTGAAATTTCTCTCAACAACATTGAGAGCAATAGCTCTTAACCTTTGTGTAATAATCATCTCAGGTCCTTGTCAAAAACGCGAATGTATAGGCCCTGTTTCCACAAGCTTACTGTGACTTTTCTGAGAGACCCTCCAAAAGATCTGAATGCAGGAGATCCAAGAACCACATTTGAAGAAGCACCGATATAGACAAAAATCCCACTTCTATGCTAAACATAAAAAAACTATTATCTGAATTCATTTAGGGAAAATGGATCTGTTATTAATAGAAGTAACAGGAATAGCTTCTTTAATTATAACCATTCTCTACTGTCAAACTTAATTGATAATTAAGTTTATTTTTCTTTTAACATTTTTCAATTTAGTTTATTTAGATAGATAGTATGTGCCCTTTAATATTTTTTAAATTCAGTTAACTTTAAAATTATACAAATAGATTCTCAGATAATGTGCAAAATATACAGTCAATTTTTTGATGTTTTCATTTGAACATTCTGAGGAAAATAAGCACACTTTAGAAGCAAGAAAATATAAATGCATAATTCAGTTAGGTTTTTTGTTTTAATTTGTCCTTGGCATTGATGAAAAACAAATTAGCTACTCTCCTTGAGTGCCTACCAGAAATAATAGTAACAAGTGGAGCTTTTCTCCCCCTTAGTAATATGTTCCTTTGTAGATAAGCACTGTGGAGAGGTAAAATAATGTCTTTTAAAAGTTTACTGTTTTCTTGTTCTAAGATGTAAGTGATAAGGGAAGGATTGGGAGTTATTTCAGAAACACTCCATTGAGACAATGGATTTTGGTCACTAGAAGAAAGAATCGTAGACTATCAAAACGAGACAAAAACACAACAGATTTAGCTCTATAGCAAGTTTCCAAACATAAAGAGCAAGCACACCTTCTCATGCCATTGTACGCTTACAAAATGCACTGGGGGTTCAGGTAGATGTGCTGTGGAGAAAAGCTTTAATGAAGTGAGGTACATTTTAAAGAAAGAAGATGTTTTCATTTTTTAAAGAATTCAATAAATATAATGGTAGAGTTAACAAATGTGCTTTTCTTGTTTTTGCTCTCAAAACTATTCAAACCACTTATTAATCTCCAGTCTGTTTCATCAATCTTTTATGATGTGTTACAAGGAGTTTTTCAAATTTAAACTTCATTACATCATTTTGTAGTTATAAAGCCTGACCACTATAATTCTTGGTCTTTACTAGGATATGAAGAGAGGAATGTATTAATTAGGCAAGCACCATGCTAGAAACCTGTAGTTTAAGCGAGGTTAAAACAAATAAGATGCCAAAGTTCACATTTTTAAATGTACTCAAGAACTTTAGAAATTAATTTAGAAACAGAATAATGCATTTTCATAATTAAATTAATTTTTCTTGGAAAGGTGGAAATATGCAGTAATGCCTGTCTTTCTATACCTAGAAAGGATACACAAGTGATTCTTAACAGTAAGAAGTTATTTGTGTTTGGATCTCCTTTGCCGCAACTTCCTTCACTAGCTCCTGGGTAGAATTCATTAATTTTTATTAACAGGGAAAACATTTGTTCCCGTGACAATATTTGCATTGCCTGAATGATTTTCACCTCTGCCACAAGGTGTACTATCGGCTCATATATCACCCGATTACTTGGAGAGCAGAAAGACCCTCAGTCATTAGTGAGTGAATTAAAGATGATCTTAAGAGCTATTAATCACAGTGACAAAAGCCTTAATGTTTCTGTGACCCTAGTGGAGCCTGGGGACTCAAAGGGAAGCAGAGGGAGAGAAAATGGAAACATATGTTTTCTCCAAAATAACCTACCTTAGGAGAACTGTCAAAGAGAGAGTCACATCAAACTAAGAAATTCTGCCAGTAACTGGCCTCTGGATTATGTGTCTATTTATCTTCTTGTGAACCCATGTTTCCTTTTAAAACATATATTTTCTTGCCACAGACAATTAGAGAGCAAAAACCATTATTATTTATATCTTTAATTTCTTAATTCCAAGTTTTTTCAGGAAGACTTGTGCTTGTGTTAAAATGCATTTCTTGAAAAAAATTCAACAAATTACATTCGTTCTGCTAGCCACATAAATCAAGATTAAAAAAAGCAGACAATAGCAGTAAAGCACCATTATAAACATTAATTCAACCAGATACAATATTCCAATAATGGACCAAAACGGTAACATTATTAAGCACTACAGTAGGTTACAACACTTAATCATTCTTCAATATTTCTGGCTGTATTCGTCTGGATGTTTACAAGATTATAATGGCATCAGCTCCACTGTTAATAACATAAGCACTTGCAGGAATTTCAATTATCTTTTGCAATATGTTAACATAAGGAACACACTACAACTGGCTATTTCTGAGTATGGTAAGAAGATACACAACCCCTTATTTGTATGCATGTCTTTGTTTACATAGCTGAGGAAGAAATATTGCATTGTGCTCATATTTTGCGATTGGTTCTGCTTCTATGATAAAAAGGGAAATTCTGGCTAAATGGCTTTTCTACAATGTCAGTTTCTTTGATGTGATTTGTATTCGCAAAAAGTATTACTGAAATTACAGTTTTCTCTTTAGATACTGATACTATATTGCCACACATTAAAAAAACTCACTTTCAACCACTTTTGAATACCTAGTACAGTAACTAACACATAATTGGGATCCGATGACCTCGTGAAAGTTGAAAAGCAAATATTTCAGCAGATTAGGATTAGTAAGAATTCTCAGAAATTCTTTATTCTCAATAAACTTTCATTTTATGTTTTGACTAAAGAGTCTAAATCAATTCAACAAAAATATTTGAAGTTGACATATATATTTTTATTATTCATTAAAAATATTTGTAAGGATAATTACCTTTATGAAACCACAAAAAAAGATAAAGGGAAAACATATAGTTATTTTGCTATACTAAAATGTATTTTAGAATAGTTTAATAGTATCATGAGTCAAATAAAACCTTCATAAGAACAAATTACAATTTTTGTATTCTATTTTACCCTTGACACAACTCTTTGAAGTAGATCTCATTTTTTGTCTCATCTCCTAAATGAGGAAACTGAATCTCATAATGTGGGCCAGACAATGCATGGTCTTCTGGATTCAAATCCAATCTACGAAACATTACACTTAGATGTGTTCCAAATACTTTAAAATGAAGGGAAAACATAATTGTTAACCAGCACCAATCTATGAAATCTAGTCTCTGATAAAGTTTAGTTTCTCTACAGAAAAGCATGCTGTTAAAGGTCATGAGACATATTCAAATACTAACTTCCTTGCAGTTATTAGTCAAAGAACAAGAAAAGTTTAGGAAACTCATGTCAGCTTCACTGATAGAGTATCAAAGATTAGTCAACAAAGTGTTCATGGAAGTACCTTCTTTGGTGGCCACACAGTTTCAAATTTCAACTCCATGCATTCAACAGAATCAAGCTTTCTAGAATGTTATTCCTGGGGACAAAAACTTTCTTTATATGCTTCCCTCCTCTCAGCCTACAACTCCCATAAAATAAGAGTAAAGGTATTATTGAGATAAAGGAAAATGAAAAGTATAGATTTACAATGAAATCTGTTTTAATTTGGCATTCTACCTTCTCCCCAGGCACTATAAGAGAATCCATTATAATCTCAAAGTGGAGGTCAACACTCATGAGATTGAAACTTTTTTCCAAAAACAAATGAAAAATTATTTTTGAAAGGTTAGACCAACCATCCTAAGCTTTCAGCAAAGCCAAATTGAAATGTCATATATACAGTGGCACGAAATGCATAATGATCTCTCTCGCTCTTCCCAAAACGTATCAAGAGGTGTGTAATTCATTCAAAGGCTCCAGAAAGGTACATGACACAACCAATTTCTGACATTTATTGAAAACTTATCATGAGCCAAGCACTAGTTTTATCTCTTTGCTTACATTAATTCATTCAATCTTTATAATAGTTCATGAGGTATATATTACTATTTACCCCCATTTAAAAAGTAAGGAAACTGGGGGCAAGGGTGTTAGGTGAATTAATAAGCAATGAAAACACCATGGTTCAAACTCAGATAGATTAGCTCCAGAGACCACATACTTGATTCAAAAATATACACTTTCTCACTTTGTTCTTTACCCAGAATGACCTCAAGAACAGAAAGAACCCAGGTTTTCTGGGTTAGGGAGGAGGGTGGTGATGAAGATGCACTTATCCAATTCTAAATCACAAGTATTCAAGTGCCTAAATCAGAAATTGACATTCAGACATTTTTAATTATACCAGAAGACTCTGAGACAAAGATTCAGGAGCAAATAGATTATTTCAAAATTGGTCCCAGGAAATCTGGGTAAGGGAGAAAGTGAGACAGAAGAAGGCCAAAAGTCAACAAAAGGGCGAATCATCCATCCAGTCACCATTGGAGAGCCCTGGGAAACAGTGTAGACCAGCACAGTTGAGGTGGGGGACCTGGGAGTTTAACCCACCCATTCCCATCAGTCATTTGTTAAGAGCCAATCCCCAGGGACATAATTTCTCACACTTCTGACCTGCTCTGTGCTCAGGCCAGGCAGCTCAGCAAAGCACTGAGGAGCTGTACCAGCACAAATAGAAATGACAAGAGGATATGGATAATAGTGCAGAACACAACCAGCACATGAAGAAATGTCTCAGATGCAGTACTACCTGGTTTTCTTGTTCCAATATGCAGAGTTTCTAATTACAAACCACATGGGCTTGGCAAATAAAATATTTTTTATTAATCTTCTGTCCATAGTATTTACTAATACATTTTTTAAACCAAAAATTTATCGTGATCATGAATCTAGGTTGGGTGCTGGGGACAAAGATTAAAACAGAAATTAAAAATAATTTCAAACAAAGCATATAAACTACTAACCATGAAAGGAAAGACTGGCAAAGCTTATTACTGCATTAAAATATGACCATCTGTTCATTTAGAGATAGCAAAAGAGAGACAAGCTATAAACTAGAAAAAATGTATTACAAAAATAAATTAACCAGGGATTAGTAACCAGAATATAAAAAGAACCTCAAAAATAAATAAAACTCAATAAAAACCCAATAGAAAAATAAACCACAGACATGAACAGGAATTCCTTAACATGAAACATCAAAGGCCCATATTATATGTGAAAAGAAACTCAATCTTTTTCACTAAGAGGAAAATGCTAATAGAAGCTTG
Source organism: Heterocephalus glaber (assembly GCF_053883595.1). Classification (NCBI taxonomy): domain Eukaryota; kingdom Metazoa; phylum Chordata; class Mammalia; order Rodentia; family Bathyergidae; genus Heterocephalus; species Heterocephalus glaber. Next base: position 46,134,114 of record NW_028258324.1, read on the forward strand.
TTATGGTATAAATGAGCATCCCCCAAAGGTGCATGTGCTAAAGGCTTGATCCCCTGGGAGGAACAATCAGAAAGCATTAGAATCTGTGGGCTGTGGGTCTCTGTAGGAGGTCTCTCCTCACCTCCCCTTCCTTCCTGGCTCATGATGAGACCAGGCTGTCTGAAACATGCTCATACCACTGCCATCCAGCACCCACGTCAGAGGACAAGACAATGAGGCCATCTCATCTTAGATTTGAACCTTTAAATTGTAAGCTAAATAAACCTTTCTTCTTTATAAATTAATCACCGCAAGTATGGTTTATAGTAATCTGAAGCTGACTAATACAAGGTCCTAAGTGATAGGTCTATAAATGCAGAAGCTCTTACACACTACTATAAGTTGGTATAATTACTTTAACACAATTTCATACTGTTTTGTACTATATCCTGGACATATACCTTAGAGAGACTTGAATATAAATATTGGAAGATATGTTTGAGATAGATTGCTGTCTTCATCATTGCTTACATGAAAAAATTGCAAATCCTAAGACCCAGCCATAAGAGAATGAATGAAAAAAAAAAAAACCTGTGGTAGATTGAAAAATTATGCAACAATGAAAATTAACAACATGAATAAATCTTAAAAACAAAATATTGCATGAAGACAAGCAAGACTCAAAGATTTAAAAAAGAAAACTGAAAACAAGCAAATCCAAATGATGTATTGTTTAGAAATGCATATGTCAACAATAAAACAATTTTTTCAAGTAGAGAAAGGATAAAAATAATGTTCAGAGGAAGGATCACATCTAAGGTGATGAAGGGGAATGAAAGAGGGAAAATGCATGTGGGAACTAAAATAATTTTGATTATACTCCACTTCTTAATTTAGATAGTGAGTTCACTACTTACGCATATGTTAAATATGTTATATATTCTTATTGATGTATCAAGGGTTATATAATAAAAGAATAATATTTTTTAAAATAATCTCTGGCCTCATATAGCTAGCAATCCTGTCAGGAAGTCTTCTCACTCAAATAGTGAGTGCTTAATGGACAGATGAATCACAAAAAAAGAGTGACGGGCTTGTGCTAGGAGTAAGGAAAGTTTAATGGAGGAAACCTTGACAGCTGCATATGATTTGGCAATGGTGGTCAAAAAAAGCATTCCAGGCAGGGGAAAGTGAGGGAGCAAAGGACTGAAGGAAGACTGAAGCCTGCTGGCATTTAAGGTCTTAGGGACAAGGAGTAGAGCAAAGTAACACTCCAACTAGTTTACTATTGACAAAGTTCAAGTTATTTTATGTCAAGCTACAATTCCCATTGTTGTAAAGGCCCTGTTACAGTTCCTCATCTTTTCAGGGATGAGTCATATGTCTTCCAAAACTTCTAAAGGAAATACTTCAGTTTCCTCCTTCAGTTGGTGGTGCTGGGAGGTGGAAATGGAAAATTAAACACATTTAGTCCTTCTGTCTGCCAGTTTAGACAGCTTACCAGAGACCTGAGGGTCAAGTAATCACCTTTGGACATGTAGTGAAATTCATGCTGGTGGTCCATCAAGAATTAAATGCCAGGCTTATTGAGAAAAATTCATCCCTTTAAAGGCACGGAGGCCAGCTGACCCTTATTTGTGGAGTTGACTATGCCTTATATGCACAAGTAATTTCCTAAATAGTTCAAATGACCAAGTGGAGCAGAAATTGCCTTGACAAACATAATACAGACAATGGGTCTAATTGTCCTGGAGTTTGCTCTGAGTGGCCTGAGCAGACATAAGTGCAGCCATTTCCCAGCCAGTGACTTAACAGCTGGGCTGGTAATGAAGGCAGATGATCCACAGCTTTCTGGGAGAAATTCAAGACTTTCATGTCCTGGCAGAAAAGGAATGTGACTAATAGATTCACATTCTATGCTGTATGACAAAAATCTTCTAACAAATTAAAAATTACATAAGGATGATAAAATCTATCACTGAATGATATTTTTGGTGTTTATAGCAAATAAAATATTTTAGAACTGGGGAAAAAAGGAAAGGAAAAGAAAAGAAGGATAAAATGGGAACAAAGCTTTGTAAATAAGGAAGGGAGGGGACATTGTAGGAAGAGGAGAGGATTGGAAGAAAAAGAGGAATCAGGATTTACCATGTACAGGTACAAATTCCCTATGATGAATGTGAGCATTATGTATATTTAAATTGTACCAATAAATTTAACTTTTTAAAGGCACGAAAATATTTTAATTCACACTCCTTTCAAAAGCTATGAACCAATATAAGCCTGTTATCACATTCACTGATGTATACTAGTAAGACTATACACACTTCACCATACCCAAGAATTCTGTTTCAACCCCAAAACAGAAATAACTATAGGAGATAGAGCAATGTTCATTTTATAAATCCTTAGCAAATCTGAGCTATTTCATTTTACAGAGAACATCACAGTATTGTTTCATGTAGAAATTCTTTGACTTAAATTGTTCCATTGGATTTGTCTGACATTATATCAAATATACAAAAGGTTCTAGGCAGATAGGGATATCAGTGACAAAAGATACATTTAACAATTTTCAGCTCAGTTTATACTTAAGAGAAACTTCCAGGGGCCGGGGATTTAGCTCAGTGTTTTCACTGCCTGTTGTGCAAGCGCAAGGACCCGAGTTCAATCCCCAGTACCAAAAAAAAAAAGAGAGAGAGAGAGAGAGAAACTCCCATATACCATGAAAGTATAAATCAGTGAGCTTTATCTCCTGTATTTGTATTTGATTCTAGTGAGCACAAAAGATATAAGAGGTATCTAGCAACAAGACATGAAAATGTGTGGTGAGTAGGCAAGTAAGCACCCCAATTGGGTGGGAATACTAACTCAAATTCTTTCAAGCCAGAAAAGGAAGCTGCAGATGTGTCATGTTGAGAAATCATGTATCAAAGGGTTGTAGAGATTACTAATATTTCATAAAAGAAAAAATAAGTCCAAAAAAGCCAAAAATTCCAAATAAATATATAACAAGAATTTCCCTAAAGTAAGGCTATCACAAAGATAGAGGACCACTTATTGTGGTAAATTCCTAGATTTGAGGGGCCTTCAACTTTGGAAAATCCATCACCAATGAAGTTTTCAGATTTTTTCCATTTACAATTTTTGATCCTGCACACAGAGTTGGTCAAATAGAACAGTATCTTTAAGGCCCTAATAGATCATTTTATATTGCAATTATTCAAATGACTGTATTCTTTTCCCCACCCCCACAGAACTTAATCCAATGTGTTGCATTCAGTATGTGCTCAGGGCATCTATTTACTTATTTAAATGAGTAAACCTGTTGAAAGAGGGCTCGTTCTATTATCTATCACAGTATCAAAAACAAATATCCACAAATGTTGGTAAAGATTATCTTTTCTATTCATAGTAGCTGAGAGTATATACCAGATCTCTCTTTCCCACATCTAATTTGTAATTTCTTGATGTCCCATGGTAAAGAACACATTGCAAATAGGAGTTCTTCCAGTTCTCTTTCCTTGAGCAAGCTCCTTGATTCTCTTCCCAAGAGCCTCCATCAGAGTTTCTGCCCATGCTCCCCACATTACATCCCTTCATTACTCAGGTATCAAATAATTTTTGAGTGCCCATTGTGGTGCAAAAGGTTCTGTGCTACTTTCTATTGGAGGAAAGGAAAGGAATAAAGTATAGCCCCAATATCTCTCCAAGATTAATATCATAATCTGAGCAATAAGTCTGTATTAAGTGATCATGTTTTATTATAATATCTTTGCCACGACCAGAAATTAAATGTAAAGGGGGAGAACCCAACAACAAAAAAAGTCATGGCAATGATAAGTCAATAAGTTTCAGTTATAACCATCAATGTTAATGGTCTCAATTCACCAATCAAAAGAAATAGACTGGCAGAATGGGTCAAGAAGCAATATCCAACAATATGCTGCATACAAGAAACACACTTCATTCAAAATGAAACTCAGACTGAAAGTTAAAGGGTGGAAAACAATACTCCATGCGACGGGAACTCGAAAAAAAGCAGGAGTAGCTATCCTCTTGGCAGATTAAGTAGATTTCAAACCAACACTGATTAAGAGAGACAAAGAAGGACACTACATCCTTGTAAAGGGAAGAATCCAAGAGGAAGAGATGACAATCATAAATATCTATGCACCAAACACTAGTGCACCCAACTATATGAAACAAATACTAATGGACATGAAAAGTCATATATGCACTAATACAATTGTAGTGGGGGACCTCAACACCCCACTGTCACAAATAGATAGATCAACTAGATAAAAAATAAGTAATGAAATACTAGAACTCAATCGAACTCTTGAACAAATGAACTTAACATGTTTACAGAGTCTTCCACCCCACAAAATCAGAATACATATTCTTTTCAGCTGCACATGGGTCATTCTCCAAAACAGACCACATACTCACTCATAGAACATGTTTAAGTAAGTGCAAAGGAATTGAAGTTATCCCCTGTATATTATCAGACCATAGTGCGATGAAATTGGAGATCCATAGCAAAAGAAACTCAAAAAATTTCATAAACACATGGAAATTGAACAACACACTTCTGAATAACCAATGGGTCACAGAGGAAATTAAAGAAGAAATCAGACAGTTCCTTCAATTAAATGACAATGACAATACAACATATCGGAATCTATGGGACACAATGAAAGCAGTCTTACGAGGGAAATTCACAGCAGTGAACACACATATTAGGAAAACAGAAGGAGCCCAATTAAGCAACCTGATGCTGAACCTCAAGCTTCTAGAAAAACAAGAGTAGGACAACCCCAAAGCTCATACAAGGGAGGAAATTATAAAGATCAGAGGAGAAATCAATGCAATGGAGACTAAAAGAATGATAAAAAAAAAAAAAAAAATCAGTGAAGCCAAGAGTTGGTTCTTCAAAAGAATCAACAAAATTGACAAACCTTTAGCCAACCTTATCAGAAAAAGGAAAGAAAAGGCCCAAATCCATGCAATTAGGAATGAAAAGGGTGAAATTACAACAGACCCAGCAGAAATCCAGATGATCATCAATACCTACTTCCAGAACCTATACGCCAATAAGATGGACAACACAGAAGAAATGGACAGATTCCTAGATACATATGAATGACCAAAGTAGAACAAAGAAGACCTAAAAATTCTAAACAACCCAATATCAACCAATGAAATTGAAAATGTAATTAAAAACTTATCAACTAAGAAAATCCCGGGTCCTGATGGCTTCACTGCTGAATTCTATAAGACATTTGGAGAGGAACTACTGCCACTACTGTTTAAACTCTTCAATGAAATTGAAAGGGAAGCAATACTCCTGAATTCATTCTGGGAAGCAAGCATCACCTTGATCTCCAAAGCAGAGAAAGACCCAACTGAAAAGGAGAACTATAGGCCAATCTCACTAATGAACATAGATGCAAAAATCTTAATAAGATGCTGGCAAATAGAATGCAAAAGATCATCAAGAAGATCATACACCCTGATCAAGTGGGATTCATCCCAGGGATGCAGGGATGGTTCAATATACGAAAATCAATCAATGTAATACACTATATCAATAGAGCCAAGGACAAAAACCATATGATTATCTCCATAGATGCAGAAAAAGCATTTGACAAAATCCAACATGCATTTATGATAAAAAACCCTACAAAAAATTGGAATAGATGGTCTCTACCTCAAACTGATAGAAGCCATCTATGAAAAACCAACAGCCAATATCTTACTAAATGGTCAAAAACTGAAATCCTTCACACTAAAATCAGGAACAAGACAAGGATGTCCACTATCACCACTCTTGTTCAATATAGTTCTGGAAACATTAGCCACAGCAATTAGACAAGAGAAAGAAATAAAAGGAATAAAGATAGGAAATGAAGAAGTCAAATTGTCATTATTTGCAGATGACATGATACTCTATATAGAAGACCCCAAGAACTCCACCAAAAGTCTTCTAGACCTAATAACCAAATTCAGTCAAGTAGCTGGTTACAAGGTCAACACACAAAAATCCATAGCTTTCCTCTACACAAATGACAGACTCACTGAGAGAGAAATAGGGCAAATAATTCCCTTCACAATAGCATCCAAAAAACTGAAATACCTAGGAATCAACCTAACAAAAGAAATCAAAGACCTCTTCTCTGAAAACTATAGCACTCTGAAAAGACAGTTTGAAGATGATATCAGAAAATGGACAGACATCCCCTGCTCCTGGGTAGGAAGGATTAATATGGTGAAAATGGCCATACTTCCAAAACTGCTATATAGACTCAATGCAATTCCAATTGAGAGCCCAGCAGCATACTTCACGGACCTTGAGAAAACAATCCAAAAATTCATTTGGAACAAGAAGGGACCCAGAATAGCAAAAGCAATCCTAGGCAACAGAGACATGGCAGGGGGTATCACAATCCCCAACTTGCAACTATACTACAAAGATACTGTGATAAAAAAAAAACAGCATGGTACTGGCAAAGAAACAGACCTGAGGACCAGTGGAACAGACTAGAACATGCAGAAACAACACCAGACACATTCAGCCATCTCATCTTCGATAAAGGATCCAAACACCCTCACTGGAGGAAAGATAGCCTCTTTAATAAGTGGTGCTGGAAAAACTGGGTTTCAACTTGCCAAAGATTAAAACTAGACCTATATCTCTCACCATGCACTAAACTAAAATCAAAATAGATTAAAGAGCTAAATATTAAAATAGAAACGCTGAACTGGCTGGAACAGAGGTTAGGTAGAACTCTTGAAGACATTGGTATAGGAAAAGATTTTATGAACAAAACCTCAGTTGCCCGTGAACTAGCACAAACAATCAACAAGTGGGATCTCTTCTTATTAAAAAGCTTCTGCACAGCAAGAGAAACCACCAGCAGTGTGAAGAGACAACCCACAATGTGGGAAAAAATCTTCACCTGCTTTTCCTCAGACAAAGGTCTACTATCTCGAATCTATAAAGAACTTAAAAAGATCAGACCTCCCAAATTGAAAGACCCAATCCAAAAATGGGCATCTGAAATGAACAGACATTTCTCAGACAAAGAAGTAGAAATAGCAAATAACCATATGAAAAAATGTTCAACATCACTGGTCATTGGAGAAATGCAGATGAAAACAATGTTGAGATTCCACCTCACTCCAGAAAGAATGGCTGCTATCATGAAATCAACCAATAACAAATGCTGGTGGGGCTGTGGGGAAAGAGGAACCCTGCTCCACTGCTGGTGGGAGTGTAGACTGGTGCAACCACTGTGGAAATCAGTATGGAGATACCTCAAAGAACTAGGACTGGAAGTCCCATTTGACCCAGCTATTCCCCTGCTGGGGATCTTCCCCAAAGAATTAAAAGAATCATACCACAGTGATATATGTGCACCCATGTTCATAGCAGCACAGTTCGTGATAGCTAAAACTTGGAAACAGCCCAAATGCCCATCAACTGGAGACTGGATAAAGAAAATGTAGTTTTTTTAATAAAATGTACTAATCAGCCATAAAAAATGAGAAATTAGAGACATTTATAGCTAACTGGATGTACATTGAGGCAATACTCTTAAGTGAAATAAATAGGACACACATGTTTAAATACCAAATAGTTTCTCTGGTGTGAGAAACTGAAAGTGTAAATAAGGACTAAAATGTATAATCAGTAATGTGAAATAGGAAGAAAAGGAGCAAAGGGGAAGGAAGTGGGAGGGGTAGGGGAAAGGAAAGAAGGGAATGGGATTAATTTGAGAAAATGAAAAAATAGGAACAAAATCTTTCTAAATAGGGAGGAATGGAGGGGTGGAAGGGAGGGCTGGGCAAGGGTGAAAAAGAAGAACCAAGAGAGACTATGTAAAGGTGCAAATTTCCAATGATGAATGTCATTATATTTTATACCTAAAATGTATCAAGGATTAGAATGAATAATCGAAAATGCAAAATAAGAAGAAAAGGTCCAAAGGGTAGTGGTAGTGGGAGAGGCAGGGGAAAGGAAAGAAGGAAAAGGAAAAATGATGAGAAATGGAAAAAATGGAAATAAAGTCTCTGTAAATAGGAAAGGGTGGAGGGGGTGAAGGGAGGGCTACGAATGGGGAAAAGATAAGAACCAAGTAGCATCATCAAGGTACAAGTTCCCAATGAGAAATGTAAATGTGTTGTATACCTAAAATGTACCAATAAAAGAATTTAAGAAAAAAAAAATATATATATATATCCTTGCCAACATTAAGAGCCAATCATACTATTATGACCCAGGGAAACAAAACAAAACCCAGAACACCTCCTCTGTCTACCTACAAATAGTAAAGGTTAAAACCTGCCTTTGGTCTTATCATCCCACTGAATGTCCTTCTTTAATTTGCAAAGAGCTTCCATCCTACCGAACCCAAAGACCTTCCTGGTTTTCTTCATTCTACTTTTTGACCAGGCTTGTCTCTTCTTCGAGCTCCTCGGGAGGAAAATGAACCATTTTTCCCCAGAAATGCCTGGTCTGTTGCTTGCCCTACGCATTCAGAAACCCAGCAGGGCTCAGCCTGGACTTTGCTTTAGGCAATCCTTTGAGGATGCAGAGTGAGAGGCCCAGCTACTCCAAAGATCTGCTTCAACTCTCTCTGAAGAGACAAGAGGACGCTATTCAGTATGTATTTTCTTTGGCTTCTCTCTCTTGTAGTCTGTGAGGCCTTTCCATTCATAAATCCCAATCACTAGAGAATTTTTTATGCTCTCCAAATTTTCATCCCCAAAATTCACCCCCCCCCTTTTTTTTTTACAGATTCTCCATCTGTAAAAACTACAACTGTATCAAATAGGTCTTTCTTTAAGGTGATAGCTGATAGCTTTGGAAACATGTTTAACTTTACCCTTGCCCAGACCGCTTTCATATCTACACACTCACTTTCGAATTCTTTGCCACTTTTCGAAACATCATTTTGATCTTGTTACCTCACCCTCAAATCCTATGAGGACGCTCAGATTTTACCTTAAGGCTTTTCCAGAGACTCCACATCACAGCCCATCCTTCCCTTACCAACACCCCACCAAACTTGTATAGCTGATGCTCTCCACGCTCCGCAAATAATGCTGGCCTTCTCAGAGTCACTTTCCTCTGAGGTCATGTCACAAAATTTACCAAACTACCTGCCCCATTCCTGATAATTTGTTAAGCAAGAAGTAAATCTGAGTGCTGGTGCTGTGTTTTGTCTTTATCTGCATTATCTGCATTATCTTTTACCACCACTCCTCTGAGGTTGATATTATCCTCTCATTACAAATGAGGAAATTAAGGCAGAGGGAGTTGCCCGTGATTGTACATCTGTTGTCAGGACCAGGATTAGAATCCTAATTTGGCTGATTCAAAAGCCCATGACTCAACTATGTCATAGTTCTGTTCTCCACATCCCCATCAGGACAGCTCGAAAGGGATGCAACCAAGCTTTAGACAGCCCCTGCAGATGTCCTGGTGGTTCTCAATGAGCAAAATTAGCTAAAAGTGTTATTCAATTCCAGGCTGGGGTATAGCTCAATGGTAGAATGTTTGCCTAGCATATACAAGGCCCTAGGTTTGATCCTTTACACCACACATAAAAAAACAAAAGTGTTGTTGAATTTCCAGTCTTTTTTAATCTGATTTTTGTCAATCAATAAATACATAAAAGTCTAAGAATCTTCCATGTTATGAAAAGTGGTCCTCATAGTTTTAAAAGATTATAATCCAACTCTCATTTTACCTAGAATTTAGAACATAGAAGCTTCCTTACCCCTCTGATATAGGTAAAATTGCCTTGAACCATGCAGTTCCTTGACCTGTTTCTGTCCAAAGCCTTCACAGAGATATCTCTCAATTCCGAACGGTGGAAGAACTCAGTCCTATTGATGATCCCTGGACCTACTATGCTCTAGAGTTCTCCTAGTGCAACTCCATCCTCCATTACATTACCCTCCTATAAATTCCACCCTCTCATTCAGTTGCCAGAAAGTGGCCAGTCAACACAGGCAACTCATTTCATAGTTGACTGGGGAAGAGAGGCAGGAGTGAGTGACTAACTCCCCACTGACACCTTCTCTGACTTCAAGTTCGAGATGTTCAAAGAAAAACAGAATAATAGCTTTCTCAGTGATCCTTTGTCTATAAAACAACTTTATAAGGTGTGGTCCATGAGCCATGTTAATCCCTGGAAGTAAAACATGGAATTGACTATGCTGCTGTCCTCAAAGAACTCACAGTTGGAAACGGAGCACACAGAGCACAAGGTGTATGATGAGTGGGAAACTACACAGAAAGTACTCAGAAAACAACCAAGAAGAAACTAGCTCAGCCTGGAAAGCTGAGAAACCTATTCTCCAGAGCTGAAATTTGAAATAACACTTCAAATGAGGATTTCACCAGGCCAAGAGAGCTGAGCGGGAAAAAGTACATTTTCGGCAAAAGAATAGCATGCATGTGGCTTTCTTATGGAAGCACTAGTAAGTAGTTCTGTATAGCTGGAGTATAGCCAAAGAGGAGGCAAGATACTGAGCTGAAATAGTATGTCTGAGGCCTATTATGGAAACCCTGTGTGTGATGCTCAATAGCCAGGCAATTAGGAGTCATGACATGAACAGGTCTTTAGTTTGGAAAGATAATTAGAAAGTGCTATGGATGAGAGATATGAGAGGGAGGAAATCAGAAGTTATTACAATGATGAGATGATCTTTAGGTTATCTTTGGAACCTGACCCACAGTAGAAATTCAGCAAGTGTTTTTATTTCATTAAATTTTCTCTCTAGCATCTTGATTTAATGTACTGAAGGACTGGCCTTGACACTTATCTTTTAAAACGCCATTACAAGGTAAACATTGAGAATATTCAGGTTCCTGAGCCTGGTTAATTAAGAAGACCTAGACTCAGTATTTACAGATCATCTATAAAGTATCTTTTATGTATAATCTCATTTACTCCATACCATCAACCCTTCAAGATAATATTTTTACCATTTTACACAAGAGGAATGTGATACTCAGAGTAATTAGAAGACAAACACATTCAACTAGAAGTAGTCAGAATTTGAAGTAGATGTTTATCTGATTTAAAAGTCACCTGTAAATTCTGCATATTATGGAAGCAGAGGTCACCTGGAAGCAGAAATCCACCTATCATGGAAGCAGAAATTCTCCTTGATCAACTACTTTTTAATAGGATTAATAGGAGTAAGGCAAGAGTGTGGAAGAGGATGTCTTGCCTAGAAAGAGGTGTTTGGATCCTGGTTTCATTTTTTTTTTTACTATGTATGGCATCAAACCATAATGAGTCAAATACTGTCAAAACACATTGCATAATTCTAATAAGGCATTCACATCTCAGCTACTCCTGGTTATTTCCTATTCAGTAATAAATCAAAGAGATCAACTCTTTGCTGGTTTGCAGAGGGTGGAAAACTCATTTAACTCTTAAACACCAGTAAATATTTAATAGTATTATAAGGAGGTAATGGCATTTTCCATAATACGTTTAGCTCCAGGTGTATTGGAATCCAAGACTCAACTTCCCTATGTGCTGATACATTTTCTGACCCTGAACTTGTATTTGAATTCAGATCTCCAAAATCTCTTTCAGCCAATATACCAGGAACAGTGCTCATCAACAGAGAGAAAGTGTATCATCCACAGAGACTCTAAAGTTTTAAAGGCAGAGCCAAATGCATCTCATTCAGGAAAGGTTTTTTCTTTCTTTTAGGTGAGAGATGGAGCATAAATGAAGCATACCATGGTAAATAGGAACTGTGCTCGCTTGCAGTCATGCACTATAGCCATTAAGCCTTAAGGTCTTAAGGTACCAAGCAATGCATATGATAAATTCCTCAAAAACATCCCAGCCATAACATAGTTCTTGCTGATTGCTCATTTACCCATAATGCATGCTGTCATAGCAAAGCCTGACAAATGACAGAGAAAGCTCAGGTTATTTTTTACACTGACTGCCAAGCCCCTCACCTCAGATTATTCATTTATTAGGGCAATCACTGAGGTCTGGGTACTTAATATTGTTTTCACCAAATATGAAAATGATCTACTTGCCTATTCTTTAGTTCCTCCTAGGGCAAGCTATTTATCATCAGCTCAGGATAAATGACTGCTTCATTATAGCTATAATTTATGAGGTGTTAGAAGTAAAGAGCCACGCCTAGAGACTTAAAGCTTTAATATGGATTAAAATAAGATAATCAATCAAGCTAATACAAATTTTCTCTCAGCATTATTTTTTGTTTTGAAATAGCTTAATAATTTGGGGTAGGGGGAGTTTTAAGCCATGTTGAATATCTAATTATCCAGCAATATTCATGTATGTCTGAGACAGTAGGCAAATAAATGTAAGGTATGATACTGCCAATAAAAGGAAATCAAGCAAAACCGCCAGCTGTGATGGACTAACATCTTTATTTTTCTTAATGGTGTCAGATAAACTGGAGACCAAAGAGTTTGCCCAAGCAGGTGTAAACTTAGCAGCCTATTCTCTCTCGTTTTCTTATTTCTCTGAAAGAATATTACAGAAAGACTGCTGCTTTATTTTCTCCTATTCTCTCCACAACAAAGAACTTACTCTAGGGAGAAAAGTTATGCCTCCATAATATTTCAACAATTTTGCTTTCTTTTCTGTCTGAGCAGGGTTTACAACTTATTATTTGGACAAGAGCAGCTTCTTGCTGTGTCAAGGGAATAACGAGTATTTCCCACTAAAATAGTATTACAGTCGTAAAATTTTTTTCTGGATTGTATCTTGATTTTATAGTTATTAGGTGACGCCAGAACAAATACTATGCCCAAATTATGTGTCACACTCAAAAAACTGACATAAACCTATTTGACCACTTGAGTAAAGAGCTTTAAAGACAGTAGAAGAAAATCACAGCTTAATGCTTTAAACACATACTACCAGGAAGAAAATCACCACAAGAATTAACAAATAAGCAGTCAGAAGCCAGAGACACTAAGGTGCTAATTAATAAACCTTCCGAAACTTCTGGCCATTTTCCGAAAACCATGTTTCTTGCAGGTGAAACAAATGGGCCCCTGCTGCTTCCAGGCAAATCTTGAAGGACACTTCCAGCAAGGCCTAGTGACTGGAAACTGCTCAGCCTTGAAATTAACATCCCTAGGAAAAACCTTTTCCTCCCCCTCCAGACAACAGCAGCTTACATCTTCAGGACAAAACAGGAAAAAGATGATGACAAAAGGGCCAGAGAAGACAGTTGGAGTAGTCACGCTGTGTTCCCTTGAAGGGGCCTTCATTTTTTACTTCACAGAGAGCGTGGAAAACACACAGATCCTGATAATAGCTTTCTTCGATGTGGCCAATCTCCCCACTTCCTCACAAACACGTACCACTGAATTTACCTTAAAGAGGAAAGGCTGGGACTTTCACAAGGGCTCTGACCCAGGAGCTGCTGTTATAGGTTTAGCCAAGACTGTGTAAGAAGAAAAGGATCTTTCATGAGCTCGTAATGGGAACTGCATGCAGAGGCCATATAATTGTAATCTAGAGTATGGCATCCTATAATATAAAATATTTCCACTTAGTGTAACTGTTTTCCATTCAATATTATTTCCAGCAATAAAAGCCTCTGGAATATCACTTAGGCTGGTTTAAGTTAAATTCCAATCTAGATCTGTTAGCTAAAGAACATTTTTAATCCAGTCATCTTTCTCCACCCTATATGTAATTCAACAACAGCACTTCAACAGGGATAAAGCAATTTAGGCTGTGCAGTTGTTCTGTGCATGGGTCTCTGATCTTTTCATACCCCATGTATTTGCAAAGAAAATCTCTCTCTCTCTCTCTCTCTCTCTCTCTCTCTCTCTCTCTCTCTCTCTCTCTCTCTCTCTCTCTCTCCCCCTCTCATCTTAGAGTTCATAGGGTGGGAAAAAATAAAATACAAAATCAAGCTTTCCCAGATTCACTGTATCTTAACTCCAATTTAAAAGGGACTCCTAGAAGAAATTTTGTCTTAGGCACACATTAAAGGAACTCTACTTGTAAAAATGAGTTGGGAGGCACAATACAAAAATATTAACCATTTGAGCTGTGTACAGGCCTCTACTCCTTATAAAGAAAAAAGAAAGCAGGTGGAAGACTTTAATTTGGCCGCTGGTCTTTGGTTTGCTTGTTTCATGTGTGTTTGTCCATTTGTTTAGCATTTCGTATATGCCCAGGTACTCCATCATCTATGTTATCAACTATGGAAAATTTCTTGTGCCTATTCTACCAGGTTCCCAATGGTAAAAAAAAAAAAAATATTCTAAGTCTCAGTGAATGACACTATCAATTACATTTCATATGCTACACTTGAGAGAGATGTCTTTAGTGTATGGTCTCATTGATTATTATGGTAATTGTATTTCCATGTTGAGTACAGTTGGCATGAAATACATTGTTTAAATAGTGAAATAATAATTAGATACAAAAATGTTGTTTATTGTAATTTTACTTCTATGGTGAATACACTTGGTACAACATGTCTTTTATTTAAATGATGAAATCGTAGATAAAGCACAGTTGTAAATGATATTAGAATATTTTCCTAATAGATGTAGAAAAAACCACCCGTGTAGGCTTACTGAAAATAAACACAGGTTGCCTTTTGATGAAGCAGAAAATTTCATCCCTAAATGACAATTTCAAAGCACAGAGATGGGGAGCTATTTTTTAACTTATACCTGCTTCTCTGTTTATATAATGAAATTTTCAAATAATTCTTCCTCTCAAAGTACCAAGTCTAAAATAACGTGGTTTTTTTTTTTATATGTGTGACTTTCAGGATACTCCTTCACAAGTAATAGTCTTCAGGAATAAAATCTTTGACTAGATCAAACCTTCCAATAGGACTGGATCAATAGCAAATGCTATTGTGAGCCACATCATCGCTACTCCTGCCTATGCCAATTGCAACCTGGCAGACAGACTGACAGAGCACAGCTGCATTCCTCAGAAGGCCAGCAGCTAGAGGCAAATTTTGAATTGACTTAGGAAACACAGATCTTTTTCTTATTTGTAGACCAGAAGTGATACAACAACTTTTAAAATTAAATAAGTGAATGTATGGTAAAGCCATTGATAAACTGAAATGTGCTAAATAAACCTATGACATATTCGTGTAAGCTATTATTATTATTTCTCTTTAATAATATCATTAGTCTTTCTTCCTGAGTGGATCAGAACTTAGAAGACACATTGTACTTTGTGTTTGTTAGTTCAATTCTAACAATGTAAATGAAGTATCTGCTGTGTAGAGAACACAATGCTTGACACACAGGGGTCATGAATTTTGGGTGTCAAGTCCTTGCTGTCAAGTAGCTCACATATTTAAACAACTAAAATTCAGTTCTGTGCTAGAGGGGCCAGGTTTTCCACAGGACCTAGAACTGACCAATCACCAACCATGCATTCTTGTCATATATTTGTAGGATGATTGAATGAATACTTCATTTGGCTAAGCCTAAATAGAATCCTTATTCTCATCATCTACTGAAAATTAGAGTTGAATGTTTTCATTTTCTATAAGGTTTGAAAAATAATGTAAAATTCAAATTACTTTTAATAGGCTTGACTTAAGGGAAAGCAAAGGTAGGTGCATATTTTTCTGTGGCTTTCATGGCCTAATCATTTCTTGCATAGTTACATGGGCCCTGAAATGCTGGTTTTCTGTGGGAAATTTCTCAAATGCAAATAAATATTTACACTGAGTAAAATTACATGAACAGAATACGAAACAGTAACTAAGATGTAAACTGCTTAAGTTACCAATTAGCTTCTTAAAACAATTGAAAGTCACAGAGAACCCTCAATACACACAGGCGGTTAATTAATTAACATTAGATGTGATTAATAATGAGTCTCATTTAATAGCAAATATCTGCCTGCAATGGCTGCATGACAGAACAAAAAGCCTTCAGAGAGCAAGCAACTATATTTATCCTGATTGTGTTTGGGATTTTAACATGTTTTGTGCAGGCTGACAAATGGCCTATTAATTATCTAATGTTGTCTGACAACAACAGCTTGATAAAGATGTATGTTTTTGAATCGCTGGATAGAAACTGCTGGAGAAGAGCCCCAGAGGGGCCTTGCTGTCCTAAAACTGGGCTCCAAGCCACAATGACAGGCAAGACAAAGCCCTATCTCCCGCCACAGCCTTTGCAGATAAAATACGGCTTGGCATTAGGGACTTTTTTTTTTCTTTCAGAAAACTGCTTCTGCAATATCTGATTAGGAAAAAGAGGAGTAGGTCTTTACTAAATTGGGGTTAAGGCATAATCAATATCATATATGAAGTGTGTGGCCTGTTCTGCATAAACACAGGCACTTCATATTA
Source organism: Heterocephalus glaber (assembly GCF_053883595.1). Lineage (NCBI taxonomy): Eukaryota > Metazoa > Chordata > Mammalia > Rodentia > Bathyergidae > Heterocephalus > Heterocephalus glaber. The sequence goes on from NW_028258324.1 coordinate 46,150,470, forward strand.
TTAAGGAGTCTATAATGCCGAGGAAGCATATGGCAGGACACTGCAGCTCTTTCTATTCTTTTTATTTAGAAGTTTATCTTCCAACCTGTTTGACAGCTGCTCCTAAGTGGTTTCACAGTGCCAAATTATTTTTATGATTGTTTGATGTTTTATTCTCCCATTTCAGTTAATGAGATAGGATCCCACAATGGCCATAATTCACAGCTGTCAGAACTAAAAAGCATGCTTGTGGCAAGAGAGCCTGATGGTAAATAAGGCTAAAAGCAATGGATAATAAAAAAAAACTCTGTTATCAGAGTCGCCTTTGCAATCAAAACTTGTTGGGGTCAGAGCCTTCCTTTCTTTGTGTGGCTTCTGGATATTCCCAGCCCAGTGCGAGGTCCCTGTCTACTCCAGCTCCCTTTTCAACTCCACAAACACGTCCTCACTGCCTTGGAAAGGCTCATGAAGAATAATATTAACTAAGAAATGTTAGAAGGTCTTAAAGATATCGAGTGCTATATTCTAATTAAAGGGCTTGTGCATCATTTATGGTGCCAAGCAAGTAATTTGTCATACACTGTTAGGGAGAAATTGTTCAACAAATAACCTTTACAAGAGTCTTGAGAACAGATTCATAATTGAAATCCCTAATGGTTTTGCTGGAAATTTTTATTAAGGTTTGAGAGGTTTTTTTTCCTTTCCTCTCCTTCAAGAGTTTACAGAAACTTAAGGTTGTAAGGTAGCAAGTTTGTTTCAGGAAAGGAAGACCTTTCTTACTTATATTTACAAATGCCAAAAGTATTAACAAGGCCTTTTCTGCTAATAAGCAAAAGGGTAGGGGTCTGCTAAAGGAAAGTGGGAGCCTGGATTTGTTTGTTTCTGTTGTTATTGCTGCTTTTGCTATTCCTAATGGAGAAAGAAGCTGTAAGAGGCATAAAGATGACTAATTTAGCATTTTTATTATCTTATACTAAAGCTCACAATATTTATTTTAGAAATGTGATGATAAAAAAATTCAGAGTCCCTATTAGACTGAGCCTGGAACAGACATTATTATTCAAATGTTTAAAAACAGAAAAACTACTACTTTGCCAAACAATACTTCTTCTTATTACACATTTAAAATAATGGCTGGTCATAGGCAGAAAATAGCATAGCAAAAACTCAAAAACTAATTAGTACCATAACTAATTATAAAACCTGACATGTCTCATGCAGAAGAACTCCCCCAATGAATACCAAAGATTGGCTGCTTTATAAATATTTAATGCTTGCCAGGAATCCCAGGTTTTTTTCTCACATCTAAGCCTAAACCATTTGTCTCCTCTTATAGTCAACCATGTCTATGAGGTGTCATCATGTCAGAACTAGTTTGACTTACAACTACATGTTTTCCAGAATATAAAATTCAGGCCATGACACATCTCCATAATGTGAATGGAACAATTGCACAACTGAAACAGGACAGGAAAAAAAAAGTTTAAATGAGTTAAGTGTCATTATAAGGCTAGCTCCTGAGAACTCATGTCAGAAAAACTGAGCCTCAGGAAATAATGGAGACTACAGACCTATTATGGACAACTGCTGAAGATGCAGCTCTTAAAGTATCCTGGTGTGCCCTTGAATTCCCTCCTGCAACCAAATAAAGTTTTACAAAGAAGCTGCACCCTTGTCCAACTTAGGCATATTTATAGTCATGCTAAAATCATGTGTATCTCCCCATTTGTACTGAGCCACCTCTGGGGAAAAGTGTAATGGTCTCTAATCAAGGCTGGTAATATCACTGGAGTCAGTAGAAAAACTTTGACAGTTGAATGAGTAGTCCTATTAAAGGGATCTTAGAAGGAGTTAAAAGGTAAAGATAATTACTCTAGGACTGATGAGTTGTCACCTCCCCTGACCTATCCTAATCTCTATAAGAATGAATGTCACAATTCCTGGGCATTTCACAGGTAAGTATGGGCACTTCAAAAACTGGAAGCACATCTGGCAGCTCCCAGAACAGTAAACATGGGAACAAACCCAATTACAGGCTCCAGAGAGCTCAGATAACCTGCTAGTGCTCAAGGCATAACTCCTTCCACTCATCATATGCATGAAACTCAGGAATGCCCAGAGCTCCACAATACTAGGCTCTTCCACACCAGAATTACTGCTAGTTTCTTCACTCCATTGTGACTGCTGCTTTCACTGGCTTGATTTGGCTACTGTCTGTGGACACAGATTGCTAAAAGGAAGGCTTGAGCCTGGTCCAGGCAAGAAGTTGCAACTGGTGGTCCATGGACAGACTTTTCCTGTAGAAGTCTTTCATTTCATCCTCAGCATGTTTCTTTTCCTTTTAAAAAACTGATTTTACTGGTCAACATTTAAAAGTGAGAAGATTAAGTTTACATTAAGTTTAAAAATCAGATTTTCAGCTACTTGGAAATTTATAAGGCCTCTTAACATGAAATCCACATTGTAGGAAGGAAAAAAAACCTTCTGAAGCTCTAAAGATACTACCAACATGTTTGGATCTTCCATGATCCCAGTGTGAGTCTTTTCCCTCACTCACATTTCTCACCTGGCTCTTGCTCTTCCTTCTAAACAATACCCAAATTCTAGTCCAACCCTCACCCTCTCGTTGGACAACACAGAGGTCTGGAGGATTTCAGTGAAAATGATCAATGTCACAAAACTTGTTTTTAGCAGAAATGGGTTTAGATCCCAGACCTCCTAGTTGCCAGACCGAGGCAATTAATCATTATATATTTACAAAGTCAGTCACAGCCTCTTTTAGGGGGCTTGGATTCTAGTGGAGGGACAGAGGATGTATCTGTAAATGGCTGTAATAAAGTAAAAGCCTGAAAAGTTACTCTTGCCATAAGAGAAGAAAATATAAATGCCTCAGGCTTTCAGCTTTCATATCTCCTGGGAGCTGGCTGGAAACACAGAAATGCAGGTCCCTAGGTTTAATAAACCCCACCCATGGATTGCAATTCCCTGCCCAAGGGGAAAGAGTTTTCTCTACTCCTGAAGTGTTTCCCTACAGCCCTTGTATGAGGGCAGAACTATATGGCTAGAGAGTTCTCTTGCACCACTGAGCCCATCGTAATTTGTGCTCTGGAAGTTTCACCAGTATTAGTAATAAGGGATTACATTAAGATTCTCCCCTCCGTCTATGGAAGGAATGACTCACGCATATCCTTACTGTGTACTTTTCAGGGAAAAACTAAGGACTGAAACCCAGGGATCCACCAAAGCAAGCAAGGGACCTGTGCAGGGCAGGTCTCTAGTGGAGTGTCTGTGAGGAAAGGACATCCAGTACCACTGTCTCAGCAGCCAGACTCAGCACTGGTCATTTTTCATTGCCCCTCAGTTCTCCAGTTCCATCATGCTTTAGTCCTGTTCTCCACAGCCACATGCAGTTCCCCTGGGCAGGCCTGCCACATGTCCACAGGCCCTCATTCCTGACCAGGAAGGCGAGAACCTCCACCAGTTTATAGCCCGTTCACAGTGCATCGCTTAGAAAAGGCTTCCGGTTGATGAGATGCCCAACAAGATTCCTTTTTCTTTAATTTGGGAACTCAGAAGATTGGCTTTTTAGCACAGCTGTTTGGTTGGGCTCTCTGCACAGAAATTCAGCCAAAGGATTAAGAACCAGATCCAGGGAGCAAAGATAAAATGATTAAGTAAATTAGTACAGGACTTAAAGGGAAAAGAATGTAAAGGGGAGGAGAGGACAACTTTAAGACTATTCAGTTCCTCTTGTCTGATAATATCAGACCGATTTATATGTGGGCTACGAAGCACCATGTACATAAAAGAATAATAGAAGAAAAAATGAACTGCTGTCTTTTTTTGGCTCCCTCATTGTGTTTTGGACATGAAAATGAGACTGTTCCATTAGATCTGTGATGTCCATGCTTGAATAATAGATGTTCCCAATCATCACTAAAAAATGTCACCTCTGAAATATGAGAACCACATACCTATGATGCCATCAGCCTTCTGGCACACTCTGAGGGCTGAGCTTCTGTTTTGCTTCCCTTATCTTTTCTCTCCTTTGGAATAAGAACAGATGTCTCTATATTGTTCAAAAGCATGCACAGAAATGAGATGTATCCTAAGCTATGTTTTCAGGTGTTCCTTTTTCCAAGCACGGGGAAAGAAAATAGATGACACCACAAGTTTAATACTAATTGATTTATTACCTGCCTACACAAATCCCAGGCTGCACAACGGCAGGCTGGGACTTAAAGCAAATGATTTACAAGATAATGTTTGACTCTGGGAAAGGGTAATCAGATCCAGATACAATGGATGATAGGATAATTGAGAAGAAATAAAAGAGGATAAATTGCCATGTGCTAATGAGTTTACAGGCCCTAATGGGAAGGACATCAGTTTTAACACTCAGGTTATGAGCTAGGAGCAAATCTTTTTCTTTTTCCCCTGCCTTCAACTGCTAAAGATGTAGTGCTGAAACAAACCAAGATTAATGGTATCCTACTCATTTACTTAACCATTCTTTACACCTCAGACAGCATCCTGTATTAAACATACAGAGCTGTGGTGCTTATTTTTTAAAACCAACTTTACTCCAAGCACTTCCTATCAGCATATGCCAGTTGCCCAACAGTGCCCAGATATAAATGTTTTTGGCTCAACCACTTGAGCAACACTTCTGCCTCCCAGGTCCCTGGGGGCCTTGGAACCTGATGAGTTGATGCTGTTATCTGCAAGCCTTTTGGCCTAACAGAGAATATTCCGAACCATTTATGCAACCTGGGTGCACTCACATTTGGAAATGGTTGCCTGAGCAGCAATCATATCTCGCCTCATGATTCATTTTTATATCTCACTCACCCGCCATCCCACATCACCAGTGAGGACTGGTGACACTTTATTGGTATTTTTGATTACTGCTATAGCCATCTAAATTTTTCACAGGATGGGGGCCTCTGGTCCAAATGTAGCTGCACACTGGACTAAGGGTACAAGCTACAAAGAAATAAAGGAGCAGTGGCAAGCAGGGTGATAGGGAAGTAATGTAGAGCTGAGGCACTTCCTAGGAGACTCAGAACCTATTCCCTTGTAATGTTTCCACCAAATGAAGTTTAAAATGATGAATCGTGGTGTAGCTCCAGCACATCTATGCCTCGCAAAAAGGCAGCTCAAGTGCAGCATTTAAACATGCCTGAATGATGACTAGATTCCCTCCCACAAAAGCCAAAGGAGTACATATCCAAAATGGCCATTCCTACTTGTGTGGAGAAGGTTCTTTTAGAGCATTTCCCATTTCCACATTCGCATGGGAAATCCAAGTGCTGCTTTCATGTTTATTAATGTAATCCTGACCAAACAGTACTCTTATTCACAGGACTTCATTCGGTGTTATAGTTACAACATAAAACATAATTAAGTGATTCCTCCTCAAACCATAATTATTTTCCTTGATCTGGTATATTGTGGAGTAAGGTCCTAGGGGTTGATTTGAATTTGATAAGCTGGCTATTTCTAAATTGAGCAGTGCCACTGTGAATCTGTAGGCAATATTGTTTAACCACTCGGCACACAAGATTTTTAGTAACACCAGGATTGTTTCAAATTTCCAACAAGAGCAAAACTTCCTTGAGTCACATTATTGCTTTTATCTGAAAAGTGGACTAGAAAATACAGGAAGATTTTTATTTTTAGATATTACAGAAAATATTTTTCTCAGCTTAATCAATAGCTAAGACTTTCTTTACTAAGATGGTAACTGTTTATACAGAAGTGGGTGCTTCTCATAAACTCTTTAGGCTCCTCATTCCCTTCCCCCACCCCCACTCCCTCCACCAAACCCTGCATTCCTGTAACTTGGAACTTCATTAAAACTTTACATAGAAAACCTGTCCTCAGATATACTAAGTAGCATCCCTTTTGGGTTGAATTCCTACACTTTCTGAATAGGCCTGTGACATTATATCCTATATAATTTCTACAGAAGCTCCTAAAGCTAGGCAGTAAAAAGACATTTGAGGCTGAGATCAGTATACATTCTTAAATACCAAAGCTGATTATTTTAACTTGCTAGGCTACTATACTCCATTCCCAAAACTTTTAAGAATTGGTTTTCCCTATGGCAAATAAATAGGAGCCCAATTTCTCAGACAGATAAACTGAGTCTTAAGAGTTTCCATGTGGGTGCTGAGGGTTACTTAAGGAGCAGAAAAGCTGGGAACTAGTCATGGGATCTCTGACTCTCACGTCCCCTTTGGGAACACTAGACAATACTGACACCCTCCATGAACTGAATCCAAAAGTTGTAAAAGATAAGTTGTTTCCTTATATTGTTCCAAGAGGAAAAAAAAGAATAGCTTTCCCACAGAGAGCAAATAAATAGTGAATGGGCCCTCTCTTCATCCTATAGAAATCCATGTGAGAATATTTTTTTTCTTATGTGAATTCTTAAAAAGTCAGTTTGGACTGCTGCCTAACTTACAGAGCATTTCAGAACAGACCTATTTTTTTGTCCAAACAATGGACATATCAGGTCATAGAATTTTAGAGTTGGAAAAGACTTTGGAGATCACAAAGTTCAACACTCTCATTTTACAAACTGAGAATCAGAAAGATTAGATGGCAGGTACATGTTCGCAAGTAGTTTATAATAGAGGCAACTAAATAAATTATGAGACTTAATCTATTTGCATGAATGTCTCAATTATTCTAGAAAAGTAGTGCAAGGATATGTTACTTGAAACACACTTATTATTTCACATGGAAAGACTTGGATTCTGCCCTCCCAAAGAGCCAGGACAAACCTCACTGGTGGTGGACTTGGTCATCCTGCAAAAGATCGAACAACTACTACCTGAATACACTCCCTCCCCATGTACGAAACAGTCCATTACAGATTCCATGCATCTAAGTCTTCTCAAAAGCTGAAAGAGGAAATGGAAGGGATTACTGTCATAGAAAAATGCAGTACAACTCAGAGGTTAACTAAGAAAAGGGTCAAGAACATCCATGGACAAGAACCAGATAACCTTCAGGGAAGTCCGAGATACAGAGGAGATCATGTTCTAGGTGCAGGTATCAGTTGGCAAAAGCCTTTAAGAGAAAATAATCATTATCTTTTATTTGATGCCCCCCTATCTGCCTGTTCCTTCTTAGCTGGTACACCTGCAAGCCTAAGAAGTCACCTCCTAAAGAAAACAACTAAACCAGACAAGAAACTGTACCAGAGGACCTTTTCCCAAGGACATTAGAGAACTGTTCAGTTTTACTGGGGTTGAAACTTCTCCTGTCTCACTCCAATCCCCTTATTTTCCTATTTCATCTATCATAGAAATTAATTGAAAGACTGTACAATGAGTGGCTTCTAAATGATTTAACCTGTGATTCCATTTGACTCAACTGAGACAGAAACGATGGTGTGGATGAATGTTCTAATCACTGCTTTTAAAGACATTTTTACATAAAAAGGATATCAAGTAGTATAGGCTTAATGTTATTGCCCAGAGAAAGCTGATATCCTTGGCTAAGCTTTGAAGAATATTAAGATTTAGGACTATAAATAAATTTGTGATTCTGCTTATCCAGAATCTTCATTTTTCAAGTAAGAAAAGTTAGGTTTAAAACATCAGCGATTTGGCCAACATCATCTAGCTAGAAAAAGACTGATAAAAGGCCTAGGCTGCTGTGTTCTGACTGCATTATATTTTCCAGCAATTCTGGAACAGCTCACATAGGTCTAAAATGACAGTAGCAGAACAACAGCAAATTTATGCTCTGTATTTTGAAAAGATAGGATTTTATAAGTGATAGGGTACAAATTAATCACTGTGGGTGTAAAAGTAACAGTACCTAAGAACATATAGCTGATGAAGTTGTTTTTGAATCCTTGCGGGAAGTTAAGGTATCCTGGGGGAAATCAAAGGCTCTATCTAATTCCAAGAAGCTTACAGACCAGTGGAAACAATGGGCACCCCAGTAGACTGGTGAATGCCAGCCTTTTGACCCTATCTATAGTCACAAAATGGTAGACTGATATTTTTGTAGCAGAGCTACCTTCTTGCTCTATCTTTGTTAGAAAGCTTTGTTTTTCCTCTCCAAATTCACTACAACAGCGTGTAATTGAGCTCTCAATCTTCAAGCCATGGTGGCATTCCAAAGAACAGATCTTAGACACTTCAGAGTAGATTTTCCATGAACCTGAAGACCCAGTGGGAGACACATTCCACCAACAACTAAATCCCCCAGCCAGTGGAGGTAGCCAGTGGTTATCAGTGAGGGCCTATGCTTTCAATCAACAGGTAACAGCTCAACGTGCCAGATTTCAAGCATTGTACAGATATAATGTTCTTCTTATGCCAAAATGCTAAGCTGTTGATGAGAAAATTGCACACATGCTGAATGATGGGCTTAATGTCAGACAGCCAGATGGTTTTATTTAGGACTTCTTCCCATCTCTGTCAACAGGCAGGAGAGGGAAAAGGAGACAACAATGTTCTAGACTAGGAGCTCCCTGACAGCAGGGAAAGGGAGGACTTTGATTATACATCTTATACCTTCAGCATCTACTCTATTTGCCTGGCACATAGTAGGTGTTCTGTCAGTGTTTCTTGAATTAACAAGATAGTACTTGAACCAGTTATTCTATTTAGTTTGTTGATGAAAACATTAAGACAAAGTTTCTATGCTATAGTAATTTGATTTATGCATATTTTGCTGGAAGGACATCATTGAAAACTGTCTTGGTGGTTTGAAGTCTTTTTCTTTCAAACCCAACCAATAACACTGCCACTATAATAACATTAAAAAGGTAAGTTTAATCTGTATGAATATATGCCAAATGCAAAAAGAATTTAACAGAAAAATTATCTTGAAAATGTCTTAAGAAAAATTTTCAGTGCCTAAATTTTTTATGAAACCTCAGTAAAAGAAATTCATATTTAACAACATGCTTATATGAAAAACACACATATTAAATTTTTATGTAACAAATCAGAAGCTAAAGTATAAGGAACTGGTTTTCAATCCCAGTTCAATAAGACAGAAAGTTTTCCTGTTGATAGGCATTAAAAACTCATTTTCATCATTTGAACTAATGAAGTATTTGGACAAATGCTGAGTTTGAAATATTTCATGAACTAGGTGGGTACACATTTATATGTCTAGGAGCACACAAAATAACACACATGTAATTTTACAATGCAATTGAAGTATAAAGAAATGGATTCTTTTTTCCCAGGCACAGGGCACTAAAAAAGAAACCACTCCAGTGGGAAATGGAAGGATTAAACAGAGATTCCTATATAGCATCATTCATCTTACACAGATATTAGCTTGATGTTCACATGAAAACATAAATACTCCATCTATTCCCTAGGCATTCTTAGTTTGTCTTCAAGTGGTTTGTTTTAAAGACTAATATGTAATGGTTAAGTTCGTTATTTCCACTTGAAAAAAATATACAAAATGGAGCTTGGCATCTGGTTTTGCTAAAAGTGTTAAATGGTCTTTAAGTAGGTGAGTGTCATCTCTAGTTGAAGGATGAAATGAACAAACAAGCTAGATTCTGCCTCTTGACAGAACAGCTGCCATCAGCAGAGTGAAAATAAAATAAAAATAAGAAAATAATTTTAAACTCTAAAGTCATACCCCCAAAATACTTAAACTTTTATTGAGGTGATTTAGCCATATCAGAAATTCTCTGTAACTTCGTCTACTTTGATAGTGAAACCTTAAATACGTCCACATTTCAAATTATGCATTTAAGTGTTTAATTTCTTCAGTTGTTACTGCAGTTGGGTTAATTGGAACAGTGTAATATGATGGCCTCCATTTTCTCTTAAATGGCAATTTGTGTCTTCAAAGTTATATTTTTATTAAACATAATTTTATTAGGAGGACTTAAAATATGTAATGTGAAAATGTTGCCTTCGTTCAGCTGTTTTTCTGCAAGTGATGTATGTCCTTGACTAGGGAAGGGGCTTCCTCAATCTGAAAAGCTTTGGTGGAGTTTACTAACAGAGGACTGTGGAGGAGTAGGGGACAGAAGAGAAGCGCCCCCCACCCCTACCCCCCAGCCAGAGCAGCCTCATGAGGAACAGCACAATGGACATGAAAGCCAGGACAATTGATAATGATGCCATTCCAACCTTCAAATGAGATCACATTTGTATGAGTGATCTCACATTTGGAGTTTTGTTAACATTTCCAAAACAAATAATTGAGATATTGGAAAACTTTACTTTTGAAAACATTGCAAAAGTATGTGTTAAATTTTATGATGTGAAAATATATTTACATTTAGCATGTGCACTTAAATGTGAAACAATCTTTATGATAGCCTTCATAAAAGCAATATTCTTTGTTGGTTTCAAACCAAAAATATCTCAAACCATCAATCCCAAATCAATCCTGGTTGTCCATAAGGGTCTCTTAGGTCTAGGGCGCAGTACTAAAGCACTTGGCCAGCATTCACTAGGTCCTGCACTCCATCTCTATCCCAGAGGGGCCAAAAATTTCAGATAGCACTAGTGTAGAAAGCACATCGGGCCCTCACTCATTCACAGCTTCCTACTTTTATTTACCTTTTCTTTCTATTTGCTTCTACTTATCCTTGCTGGAAAGCACTATATAGGGAAGAGTGAGGAAAATTCTCCAGAAAACTGAGAGTTTATTGTATTATTCATTGAATCTTTTGGACTTTATTGCTGTCTGTATCCCCTTACAAAGAATCTTTAATTCTATAGCAATTTATTATATACATTAGCTTCCCTCATTTCAGATAAGTGAGAAAAAGAGCAGTCCTACCCTTGTCCGTGGTCATAATCAAATCTTTATCTAGGCTGAGAATAAAATATTCAAGTTTTCTTTTTTTCTAGTAAAAATTTAACCTTCAAACAGTAAATTTAAAAAGTACTCATTGATTTTTTTCTTCCCTGCTGTATCAGGCACCAAATATCCATGTCAAATACATTTGATATTTTAAAACATGTTGAAAATGTATAGTCATAGCTAAACAGGAGGAATAAGTTCTAGTGTACTATTTCACAGAAAGTTGATTATAGTTAGGAATGTCATACCATATACTTCAAAACAGCTAGAAGAGAAAATCTTGCATGTTCTTGCCACAAAGAAATGATGAATGCATGAGATGATGGATAAGCTAAATACCCTGACTTGCTCATTCTATAACATATACTTGTATAAAACATCAAACTGGACCCCAAAAATATCAAAAGGTGTTTCCTTTAAAATTCTTAAAAGAAATAATGATATTAGAATCAAAAGAAAAATAAAACATTACTAACAAATCCCCCAATTTTACTTCTCAGCTATATATTTGTACTGTATTTAGGTTCCTCTTGGAATTTTAAATTGTTTCTTTCTTAAAACAGTCCTATTTAAAAATTGAAAGCATGAATGCAGGGACTAGATTATCTTAGTTTTAATCTCAGGTATGTCACTAATTAGCTGTGTGCCCTTGGGCAAGTTACTTAATCTCTCTGTGCCTTAGTTTCCACATTTGTAAAACTGGGCTAATTAATATCTATTTCCCAATATTGTTATGAAGATTAAATGGAGCATTATGTGTAAAATGCTGAAAATAGTGGCTGCCGCACAGTGTTTCCTATAAGTGTTTATTATATAAATTAAAATAAAAACCTTGAAGATATGCATTGATTCGATTCCATTTGGACAATGCCAGATAAATGGCCAACACTTTGCTTGTCTTAGATTATCATCAAAATGTGATCTCTCTCATTTTACACTGATTTTTTCTGTGTGTGTTGACATCCATTTTAACATAATGACATCATTTCATTGCGCTTTGGACTCAGCTGTTAACGGTGCTACTGAACACTTGGTTTGGATTCATTTATCATTCACATTTTAATATGGCTTTCTCACTGTAGAAAAATCCTCATGATGTACAAACCGGTTTTATTTTTAGAGAATTCAGTCTTTGAGATAAGTGATTGCTTCTAAGAATACCCGTGAAAATTACAAGCTCAGTTATAACTCATGTGCTGTTTTAAATGTTTTCTGTTTTTTGCTTAATCACAGACTATCCTGATCTCTTGTGTTTCCGCTGACAATATGCCAAATATAATCTCTATCCTTTTCCCGATCCTCCTCTAGCAACAAGTTTTTAAAAACTACACATTAGAAAATGGGATATAGTCGTATATCTGTACAAACTTGCATCTTAAAAATTTGTGGGATTGCTTTGATTGTACAGTTATATTTCATTGACAACCCTTGGAATGTAGCACTAGAAGCTTCAAGGTTTGAAAGCCGAGTTGAAAAGAATCCGTGGCCATGCGTTGCTATTGCTGGAGTAGGAATCCACCAGTCCTGCAGGCAGTCTCCAGAACCCAAGCACTTGATCTGCATATGCCAAATGCGCGTCCCGCTGAATAGCACAAACAAGGCTATCGGTGTCGAGAAGTGGATCCTCTTCAAAGACCCTTCGCTGGGTGCTCAAACATCGCTGTGATGATGACTCCTCGTGAAGGCTCTGTGCTGTGCTTGGCTGCATTTCTATCTGAGTGCCAACAGCAAGATAAATGAAAGACTGGTTCACTGGAGGACTGGTGGTTTGGGGGCTATTGATTTTTGGTCCATTCTCTTTAAAAGTGAGATCTAAAAAGTTGACAGAGGGTCATTAATTTCATCATATACTTGTCGTCTCATCCATAACCAATCCAGGGTCTGAGTGTGCTTGTCACTCTGTGTTTGCACTTTATTTGTTTAGGGTTTTCTTGGTGATTCCACTCTTTTTTTTTCTTTCACTTCGGCCTCTTTAAATAAAGAAAGAAAAGAGACATGCCACTTTGTGGCTATATCCTGAAACTGATTTGGGGGTGGGGAAATTTCCAAATATAAATACATAAAGAGAGTCTGAGATGAAAAACTGTCACAAAACAGTCTATGCCAGCTGCCTTCTAACCTCCATTTAAAAAAGCAAAACTCCATATAAAATTCATCAATTCTAAGTATTCAATTAGCCTCCAGTTGAATAAATCCTTACATGGGTGAAATAGTGCTTTTGTTTTAATTAAATATTAAATCCAAGTTGCCATTAAGAAAAGTTCAGAGGTTCTTAAGGAATGCTGTTAAAACATAAAAATAACTGATTATAATGACGATGAATGGAGTTTCTTTGGCTGTGAGTTCTGAATGGAGCTACGAATCCTTCAAAAAACGTAAAACTGAGTTTTAAGATATCATGAAAATATATCACTAGTGTAGTTTTATTGTTGTGATGGAGGGTTTGTTTTTTGTTTGTTTTTCAAAGGGTAAGCAGAGTTTGGCAGCCTCCATAATTATTATTGAAATAACCATCAAATAAAATCTTTAAGCTTGGTTGAATATTCAATGAGCTGTGTAAATCTGGTGTGTGTGAAACAATAGCACAGGGCAAGAATAGAGTTCCAGAAAAAAAGCAGGGATTTTTAGATAACTCTACAGCAGTCATACTAGACAGTTTTGTGTTGCCTGACTTGGGACACAATTGATACTATGGTATCTATTTTGAAACTTAGCACAAGGTTATGAGTGAGGAAAGCAAACAAAAATATGATTAAGTTCCCAAGCCAAGGCAAGGAAATCCAGTATCAATAATATCACAACCTGCCAGTAAATCTCTATTTTATAGGTGAAGAAGTACATTTCTACTTTAAAGTGTGTTTTTATATACCCTTGAGTGCCTAACTAGTTAAACTACCAAGGGAGCTCTACATGATTTAGAAGTTAATCCTTCAAATGGCTAACAATTGAATGCCTCAGCTGTTTGTAGTTTCCTACCGCTGGCTAATTTCATTTTTGTTTCATATGTTCACTGGTAAGGTTTCATTGTTCGCTGACACTGAGGTTGTAAGTCTAGTTAATTTAGTTAAAATGAGGCTGGGAATGTTCACAGTTTTCTGCTGGCTATAAGACCTGGGAGAACTTGGAGTGAACACCCCATGAAGAAACTCAATGGGGAAAAACAATGAGATGACCCAGCTTAAGGGTCAACTTTAACTACCCTGGAGTAGAGACATAAAGCAAACATCCTTAAATGTGTTAAGGCATCTAAGATCTGAAAACATCCAACGCTTTGCATTATCACAGACTCTGGGGTGCTTTTTCTGGCCAATTCACTTCTCCTCTTTTTATTTCAAGTCATTTGCTCTCAAAGCCATTACTTGAAGTTGTAGTAAAAGACAGACCCAACAGCCTTCATATGCTTTTTACTACCAAAACCCTGATTATTATGATTATTATTTTTCACATCTATCTATTCCTCATGACACAGAAGAATGCAATCCCTAGAAACCCATTCTGTCTTCTCCCACTTGCCCAGGGCTCTCCCATACCTCCTTTCAGCTGCTCAAAGGCACAAGTCTCCTTTCCATTCATTGATTCCTCTTGTCTCCTCACTGATGGGCTGTCAGCCACTAAGGATTCTGAATTCTGACCTTCCTAATTCCATATTAATCATGATATTAGTTGAGCTAAAAAAAATTTTTAGAGGCACTGTGATGGGTACAACAACATCTTAGAAGTTGTAGAACAAAATAAGTCTCTTCCTAGAAGAACTCATATTCTAACAGTGACAGGGAACACAGGGATGGGTCCCAGAACCTCTAGCACAATTCTAAGGGGTGGAGCCATAGTGCACTTTGGGATCATATTGAAGAGCACTGAACTCAATCAGGAACCTCAGAAATGACTTCCTAGAGGATGCGTGGCTGAGCTGACTTCTGGAGAAAGAGTGAGGATCCCCAAGATGATGAGAGCTCCTGGCAGAGCAAGCATCATGAGCAGGATACAGGTGTGTGAAGCTGTTATGAGTAGAGATCATCAGTCAGGTGGACTTTCAGTAGGGGCCAGCAGGAGGGCTATCTTAAGTGGTTAGCATTCTAGCAGCTGCATAGGAACCTAAGTCTAAAATGTAGCTTCATCCAACAAAAGTAGAATTGCCAAAATCTCAGCAAAACTGGCTCTAAGTAACTTAAAATTGAAACCATGGCTCCATCATAACTGTTTAGTATCAATTAAATGTACCTATGATAGCAAAAGTTATTCACAATAACATTCTTCCTTAAAAAAACAATTCCATAGAAGAAACCACTGTACATTTCAGTGATTAAACAGGTCTTTTTCTTCTCCCCATTGCCCTCCTCCTTTTCCCACACCCACGATGCTCACTTGCATTTACAAACTCTCTGTGTCCACAGAGATACGTATTTCCCAGAAAGTCATTAATTTTGGAGTTTGAAAAATATGAAATAGACAAATGGGTGATTTTTCACACTTAGGAGAATTTACTCATGTTTTGACTCTTGTGCAGCTGAAAAGAGATTTACTACAACTTACTTTCTCTATTAACTGGCTTCACATATTGCCATGGGGATGACACCCAATCAAGTCAAATAAAACAGAAAATGCCAGGCCGGGGATTTAGCTCAGTGGTTCTGTTGCCTGCCTCACAAGTGCAAGGTCCCAAGTTCAATCCCTGGTACCAAAAAAAAAAAAAAAAAATAGAAAATGCCCACAGCACTCATTTACCTAACTAAGGAGCATGATCATCACATGTTAAACTCCCAGCTGCTCACCTTCCAAAGAGCAGATACGATATTAAAGCTCAGAAGAGTCAAACCATAAAAAAATTCCCAAATTATCTTCTTCTGCAAAAGTCACTTTAAAGCTCAAGGGAAAAAGAAGTTTACCTTTACCTTCAAGAAATTATCATTAGCTAGGCATATATATTGCCAGCAATATAAATGGATATGGTTAAATTATCAATCACTTCATTTCACAGAAGTTTGAAGTTGGAACAATTTTAGCTTATTGAGGAGCTCTCCAAATTAGATGATGTGGCTCTGGTAAGACAGTAAATCACAAAATGTGCATTCCAGTTTCTTCTATTCACATCCACTTTAAAAAAGATGAAGGGAAAAATAATAAAAGTCCTGAAATCCTATGAGACTCCATTAACAGTTTGAAGTCTATGAAGCCCTTATTTTATCATTAGCAGGAGGTCCAAAGATTGGAACTTAGCTTTGTGGGAAAGAAGAGGAAAGGGGGCTTTCTAATGACAGTGAAATCACAATCAGATCACCAAGAAGTCCTTGTGACCAGCTTCGAATTTGTTCCTGTAATATCCCTGTCCTTCCTTCCCAAGGTCGTTTCTGGCAGAGTAACACAACGCTATAGTCACAGTTTCTCCTATGAAGTGACAGATGGGGGGTGCAGGTGTATAAGGGGAAGGATATGTACAGAGTGCCATGTATTAGACTGGCATTGTTGCATTTTTTTCTATTCCTCCCCATATAAAAATTCGGAGACACCATGAGTCACAGTGTCTGACGTGTAAGCCCAGTAAGTCAAAATAAGAAAGAAATTCTTTTAGAATCCTGAAGTCCTATTGCTGGAGTGTACATTATATAGGTTTTTCTACCATCCAGAAACTAAATATCACAGTTGCTCAGCAAAATTACTACAGGTGAAAATTCCCATTTTAAAGATGTATAGATAGATGTAAATAGATGCTAGAGATGACCTGAGCCATTTAGAAAATTAGAATAAGGAAAACCCAATGTCTTTTTTTTTTTTTTCAAACTCTTCATCTCTATTTTTTCCCACTTTCCTGAGTTTTCCTAAAAAACAGAGCAGGAGGTCTCTGCTCTAAATTCCTGACTCTTATTCTGTGCCACTGAGACCTAACAGGCATTCAGTAAACACACTGAACAGAAGCAGATTTGCTATTTAATCAGATAATGGAGAATACTGATAAAACTAAGCAAAACTTTTCAAAAAAGTCATGAGCTTTTTGAGCTTAATGTCCAAGAATCCAACAAGGAGGAAAGTGCTATCCCAGTGAAGCAATACTTATTTGTCCTTTGTCTTCTGAACTCCTATGATGGTGCCATAGGAAACCAACCAAGCCCTATATGTTAACCACTCTCTTTTTTTATGTGCCTCTAGTTTCTGTTTTATTCTTTCCTCCCTGCCTCTCATCAAAATGTCTAAAGTCACATTGTATGATCATGTGGACAAAGCACTCAGTGTTCTTTTATT